>NW_027139278.1:0-300000 GCF_035084215.1 Heptranchias perlo
TGGGGGGGATGGGGAGGGAGAGGGGGGAGGGAGAGAGAGAGGGGGGAGGGGGAGGGAGAGAGAGAGGGGGGGAGGGAGAGGAGAGAGGGGGGAGGGAGAGGGGGGAGGGGGGAGAGAGAGGGGGGAGGGGGGGAGAGAGGAGGGGGGAGGGGGGAGGGGGGGAGAGAGAGAGGGGGGAGGAGAGAGAGGGGAGGGAGGGAGGGGGAGGGAGAGAGAGGGTGGGAGAGAGAGTGGGGGGAGGGAGAGAGAGGGAGGGGAGGGAGAGGGGAGGGAGGGAGGGGAGGAGGGGAGGGGGAGGGAGAGAGAGGGTGGGAGGGAGAGAGAGAGAGAGAGGGGAGAGAGAGAGGGGAGGGAGGGGGGGAGAGAGAGGGGAGAGAGAGAGAGAGAGGGAGGGGGGAGAGAGAGAGGGAGGGGGGAGAGAGAGAGGGAGGGGGGGAGAGAGAGAGGGAGGGGAGGGAGAGAGGGGAAGGGAGGGGGGAGAGAGAGGGGAGGGGAGGGGGGAGGGAGAGAGAGAGGGAGGGGGGGGAGAGGGAGGGGGGAGAGAGGGAGGGGGGGAGAGGGAGGGGGGAGAGAGGGGGAGGGGGGAGAGAGGGAGGGGGGGGGAGAGAGGAGAGGGAGGGGGGGGGGGAGAGAGAGGGAGGGGGGGGGAGAGAGGAGAGAGAGAGGGGGGGGGGGAGAGAGGGGGAGGGGGAGGGGGTGGGGGGAGAGAGAGGGGGGAGAGAGAAGGGGGGGGAGAGAGAAGGGGGGGGAGAGAGGAGAGGGGAGGGGGGGAGAGAGGAGAGAGAGGGGGGGGGGGAGAGAGGGGGGGGGAGAGAGAGAAGGGGGGAGAGAGGAGAGGGGGGGGGGGGAGGGGGGAGTGACCTTGTCCCCCATTCAGTCCGACCTTGTCCCCCCCATTCAGTCCGACCATGTCTGATTTGTATTTCACTCCATTTCCCCCCTTGGTTCCATTCCCTTTAATCCCCTCACCCCAACAAAAATCCATCAATCTCAGTTTTGAAATTTTCAATTGACCCCCGGCCTCCCCCTTTTCCGGGGGAGAGAGTTCCAGATTCCCACTCCCCTTTGTGTGAAGAAATGCTTCCTGACATCACCCCTGAACGGCCGGGCTCTAATTTTAAGATTATTCCCCCTTGTTCTGGACTCCCCCCACCAGAGGAAATAGTTTCTCTCTATCGACCCCATCAAATCCTTTAATCATCTTAAACCCCTCGATTCGATCACCCCTTAATCTTCGACACTCGAGGGAATACAAGCCTCGTCTCTGCAACCTGTCCTCGTAATTTAACCCTTTTAGCCCCGGTATCATTCTGGTGAATCTGCACTGCACCCCCTCCAAGGCCGATATGTCCTTCCTGAGGGACGTGCCCAGAACTGGACGCAGTGTCTCCAGATGGGGGTCTGACCAGAGCTCTGTCCAGCTGTAATATAACTTCCACCTCTTTGTATTCCAGCCCCTCGAGATAAAGGCCAACGTTCCATTATCCTTTTTAATGATCTTTTTGTACCTTTCCACCATTGGGACGGTGGTGTGGGGAGGGAGCTGTGGGGGGACAGTTCCGGGCTGGAGCCAGGGTGTAACCTCTCTGTTTCCCCTCCCCCAGGTGACGGACTCCCTCCGGACACATCCTGTACTCTAAGGAGGAGGCGACTCAGGGCAAATTCGCCTTCACCACTGACGACTACGACATGTTTGAGATCTGCTTCGAGAGCCGCCTGCCCCCGGGTGAGTGAGTCCGAGGGGGGGTCCTGGGGTACGGGGAGGGCTCGGGCAGAAATAATAATAAAAGTGAAAATAGCTCACTGATAAGAAAAAGGGATGAGAACAAAGTCCAGGTCACAAATAGTGTCACAGGTAATATAAATACTTCAGGTTCATAAAAAAAATACAGGAAATAATAAAATAACTGATTAAAAAATAATACAGCAGTGATGAAAAACAAGTGTGATATTTTTAAGAAGTGAGAAAAACAGCATCAGAACCTACGAATTAAGAGCAGGAGTCGGCCATTCGGCCCCTCTGCCATTTGATAAGATCGTGGCTGATCTAATTATGACCTCAACCCTACTTTCCTGTCCATCTACTGTAACCTTTGACTCCCCTGTTAATCAGGAATCGATCTAACTCAGCCTTAAAAATATTCACTGACCCGGCCTCCACCGCTCTCTGGGGAAGAGAGTTCCACAGACTCACCACCCTCTGAGAGAAAAAGCTTCTCCTCATCTCCGTCTTAAATGGGAGACCATTTATTTTTAAACTGTGGTCCCCGAGTTCTAATCTCTCCCACAAGGGGAAACATCCTCTCAGCATCTGCCCCTTCTGGTCTCCTCAGGATCTTATATGTTTCAATAAGATCACCTCTCATTCTTCTAAACTCCAGTGTATACAGGCCCAACTTGTCCAACCTTTCCTCATAAGATAACCCCCTCATCCCAGGAATCAGTCGAGTGAACCTTCTCTGAAACGCCTCCAAAGCAATTACGTCCTTCCTTAAATAAGGAGACCAAAACTGCACACAGTATATTCTAGATGTGGTCCAGTCGGTCTGTTGCCCAAATAAGAGTTCTATACACAAGTGCAGATTGCATAAGGAATAAAACAAGTGAATCAGACAGTTAAAACAAGTATAAAAGGACTGTTAGCAACATCGCTGCCAGACTGGGCCTGTGGCAGGTGATGAGCAAACCAACACAAGGGGAAAAACCTACTTGACTTTGCCCTCACCAATCTACCTGTCACAGATGCATCTGTCCATGACAGTATTGGTAGGAGTGACCACCGCACAGTCCTCGTAGAGACGAAGTCCCGTCTTCGCACTGAGGACACCATCCAACGTGTTGTGTGGCACTACCACCGTGCTGAATGGGATAGATTCAGAACAGATCTAGCAGCTCAAAACTGGGCATCCATGAGGCGCTGTGGGCCATCAGCAGCAGCAGAATTGTATTCCAGCACAATCTGTAACCTCATGGCCCGATATTTTCCTCACTCCACCATTACCAACAAGCCAGGGGGTCAACCCTGGTTCAGTGAGGAGTGTATAAGAGCATGCCAGGAGCACCACCAGATGTATCTAAAAATGAGGTGCCAATCTGGTGAAGCTACAACTCAAGACAACATGCATGGTAAACAGTGGAAGCAACATGCTATAGACAGAGCTAAGTGATTCCACAACCAACGGATCAGATCAAAGCTCTGCAGTCCTGCCACATCCAGTCGTGAATGGTGGTGGACAATTAAACAACTAACGGGAGGAGGAGGCTCTGTAAACATCCCCATCCTCAATGATGGCGGAGTCCAGCGTGAGGGCAAAAGACAAGGCTGAAGTGTTTGCAACCATCTTCAGCCAGAAGTGCCAAGTGGATGATCCGTCTCAGCCTCCTCCCGATATCCCCACCATCACAGAAGCCAGTCTTCAGCCAATTTGATTCACTCCACGTGATATCAAGAAACAAGATTGGGAGTGTTAAGAACCTCGCCCCTCTCTACAACTCCTCCCCTCGCCTCCAGTGCTTCAATATCCTTTCTGTAGTGTGGGTCTCTCATGTCAACAATGGATTTACTACATCTTTGTCCGATCTTACAGACCGTCTCTCTCTCTCTCTCTCTCCCTGCCCAGATCGCCAAGGCGGAGAAGCTGAAGCCACTTGAGGTGGAGCTGCGACGATTGGAGGATCTGTCAGAGTCGATCGTCAATGACTTTGCCTACATGAAGCAGCGAGAGGAAGAGATGAGGGACACCAATGGTAGGAGCACCCAGCACAGGCTTCAGTCTGCAACACCCGCCCCTTCTCCACTTACTGCTCTCGGTCTCGGGGACCCTGTCTCGTTCCTCGGTCAGCGTCACTCACCCCTCCGAGTCAGAAGTTTGTGGGTTTTAGCTCCCTCCACCTCCCGGGACATAAGCCCCTCTCCCCTTCTCTCCCCCATAGCACGAGCCTCAGCTTCATACGGTTATCCAGTCGTCCTGTGAAAGATGCAGTGGGCTCTGCTTCAGGCACTTTGTGGCAAAGCATCCCTTGCCCCAACTGCCCTCCACTAGCCCTCTGAGTAAAGAGGGGTGGTCTAGGGCTTGGGTACCAGGGGCCAGGGGGTTAAAAGGACTGCAGGACTGATCCCCAGTGTCAAAGGGACTTCGTTTTAAAAAAAACGTACATTTATTTCGCCCCTTCCACGACCTCGGGACGTCCCAGAGCACTTAATAGCCAGTAATGTACTATTTTGAAGTGGAGTCACTGTTGCAATTTAGGGAACGGGCAGCCAACTTGCGCACAGCAAGATCCCACAAACAGCGTTGTGATAATGACCAGATAATCTGTGTTTTAGTGGCGTTGGTTGAGGGATAAATATTGGCCAGAACACCCAGGGGAGAATTCTGCTCTTCTCCCATTAGTGTCTGTGAGATCTTTTACGTCCACCTGAGAGGGGCAGGCAGGGACTCATTTTAACGTCTCATCGGAAAGACGGCACCTCCGACAGTGCGGCACTCCCTCAGTACTGCACTGGGAGTGTCGGCCTGGATGAGGTGCTCGAGTCTCTGGAGTGGGGCTCGAACCCACCATCTTCTGACAAGGGGGCCTTGTAGAGGCAGATAAGATTCTGCATATTTTCATTCCAAGTTTGACTGCAGGATAAGGGAACGTGTGTACAAACTGGGGCGAGTGTGGGCAGGATGGAACACCCGGAGGGGAGGCTCTCAGTCGGGCAGCGGAGGGAAAACACAGAGTCCTTTCATGGGCCGTTAGATGGGGTGCTCCATGGGCTGGAGGCCTCCACTCATCTAAACCAGGGAGTTGGAGTCAGAGGGCTGGGACCTTTCTACACCAGAGGGCAGAGTTGTGGAATAAGTTTTTGGGGAAGGACGGTATAAACGGGGTCCAGAGACAGAAGGGATCATTTGAAGCCCCTGGGATTAAAGGGACAGTGGCTGCATGGTTACAAAATTGGCTAAAGGACAGAGAGTCGTGGTGAACGGTTGATTTTCAGACTGGAGGGAAATATACAGTGGTGTTCCCCAGGGGTCAGTATTAGGACCACTGCTCTTTTTGATATATATTAATGACTTGCACTTGGGTATTCAGGGTATTTCAAACTTTGCAGATGACACGAAACTTGGAAATGTAGTAAACAATGTGGAGGATAGTAACAGACTTCAGGAGGACAGAGACTGGTGGAATGGGCAGACACATGGCAGATGAAATTTAACGCAGAGAAGTGGGAAGTGATACATTTTGGTAGGAAGAATGAGGAGAGGCAATATAAACTAAATGGTACAATTTTAAAGGGAATGCAGGAACAGAGAGACCTGGGGAGTGCACAGACACAAATCCTTGAAGGTGACAAATTGAGAAGGCTGTTAAAAAAAGCATACAGGATCCTGGGCTTTATTAATAGAGGCATCGAGTACGAAAGCAAGGAAGTTATACTAAACCTTTATAAAACACTGGTTAGGCCTCAGCTGGAGTATTGTGTCCAATTCTGGGCACCAGACTTTAGGAAGGATGTCAAGGCCTTGGAGAGGGTGCAGAGGAGATTTACTAGAATGGTACCAGGGATGAGGGACTTCAGTTATGTTGAGAAACTGGGATTGTTCTCTTTCGAGCAGAGAAGGTTACGGGGAGATTTAATAGAGGTGTTCAAAATTATGAAGAGTTTTAATAGATTAAATAAAGAGAAACTATTTCCAGTGGCAGAAGGGTCGGTAACCAGAGGACACAGATTTAAGGTAATTGGCAAAAGAACCAGATGGCGATGAGGGTTTTATTTTACGCAGCGAGTTATGATCTGGAATGCGCTGCCTGAAAGGGCGGTGGAAGCAGATTTAATAATAACTTTCAAAAGGGAATTGGATAAACACTGAAAGGAAACATTTGCAGGGCTATGGGGAAAGGGCAGGGGAGTGGGACTAATGGGACAGCTTTTTCAAAGAGCCAGCACAGGCACGATGGGCCGAGAGGCCTCCTGTGCTGTAAGATTCTAGGTGGTGGGATTGACCAGTTAGAAAGGGACAGGGTGTCAGTTGTGGACAGAGTGACGCTCCCATGAAAGGCCTGCCATGTCCCTGCTCTCACCTGAGCTGTTTAGCGAGAGTGGATCCAGGATGGGGATTCGGGGGAGGGAGTGACCCCAGGCATCGACCAAAGGCCAGACTCGGAGCAGCAGTGACCCAGGAGCAGGGAAACGGTGCTCGGGGCAGCAAGGTGAAAGGAAGAGGGAGGGCTGCCTTCAGTGAAGTGATCTTAGTGCAGATTGAATCCACTCCTCCAACCTGTTTGATGAGCCCCTCTCTCTCTCTCTCTCCGTGCAGAGTCCACCAGTGCTCGTGTCCTGTATTTCAGCATCTTCTCCATGTGCTGCCTCGTCGGCCTGGCCACCTGGCAGGTCTTCTACCTGCGACGCTTCTTCAAAGCCAAGAAGCTCATTGAGTAACGACGATGTGTGTGTGTGTGTGTGTAAAACGTTGGCCCGTGTGTGTGTCTGTGCCTGGAGAGTGTTCAGTGGGTGGGGTTAATTTACAATAATGTCTCTTTATATTAAATGGGGTGCTTTGAATGTTTAAACTGCAGGTTGTGTTTTAATTCGTAGCATTGCAGTCAGTAATTGGCCCCCGGTCGGTGTTTCAGACCAGTCTGAGGGAGTCCTGGAAACAATCAGTATCCTCAGACATGCTCTGGATCAGGAGGTGGGACCAATAGTGTTCGCTGCCCTGAGCTTTCGATGATTGATTGATTGTTTTCGGAAGGTACTGGGATTAATTCCACCCGGCCCCGTTGCTCCCCAGGAGAGAGAGACAAACATCCGAACTTCTTTGGGAAAAATCTAACGTTTGTGGAAGTTCCTCTCCAACTCATTTGCCGGTGTGATGCTGCACAGTGTCGAGTGGATTCCTGGAGGAATGCTGCAGGGAGGGAGAGTGCACTGGGGGCTGCATTTCCTTCACTGTGTTGGACTTCACCTGATGGTCATCAGGCAGAGCTGGTGACAGCCGCTCCACCCTGACCCCGCTGCACCTTGAACCTCATAGGATCGTACAGCACAGGAGGAGGCCGTTCGGCCCATCGTGCCTGTGCCGGCTCTTTGAAACAGCTCTCCAATTAGACCCACTCCCCCCTGCTCTTTCCCCACGGTCCTGCAGATTTCTCCCCTTCAAATATTTGTCCAGTTCCCTTTTGAAAGTTATTACTCAATCTGCCTCCACCGCCCTTTCAGGCCGCGCATTCCAGATCAGAACAACTCGCTGCGTAAAGAGAGAATTCTCCTCCTCTCCCATCTGGTTCTTTCCAAAATTACAGTAAATCTGTGTCCTCTGATCGAACCTTGCTCCCCTCTAACCCTCGCCCCCCCCTCGGGCCTGCCCCTCAATCCCCCCCCAGGCCTGGCCCCTCGCACCCCCACCTTAGGCTAACATTCTGCGGGCCGCGATTATCCCCGCTATCAAACCTCGCGTCATCCGAGGGCCCCCGGTGGTCCTGCTCCCCCTGGGTGAGGCCACAGCAGCTCGACTAGTTATTTAAGGCAGGGCCGTGTCCTTGTGACAGTCAGTCCAGAATAGTTTCAGTGAGCAAAATGGGGTTCACTTTTCCCCTCTGTGTTGATCCACCAGCACCAAGTTAAATGGCTGCATCAAACACTCTGTGAGAATGTGATGTGAGGGTTCTGGACTGTTTTGACAATGAATCCGGGTGGGTAATTTGGGGCCTGTATCTGACATTGGAGACTCCAGTTTGATCAGTGCCCGTTCACAGTCTGTCCAACACCCTGATTTAAATGTGCTGCTCGTGTGAAGGTTGCCAGTCAGACCTGCTGTGTGATGCCCATCTTGACCAGGGGCTTTACGTGCTTTTAATAAGTTCTCTGCCGCGAGCAAGTGCAGCTCTCCCCGTGTCTTTCAACACCGCATGGCGTGGGCCCACTGCAGGCCCAGGGGAGGTGCGGAGCCCGAGCAGTTCGACCCTCGGAGGTTCGAGGCAGGGACAGAGTGAAACTTGGACCATTTGGGCGGCTCAAACTTCGAAAACTCGCCTCTCCTCCTCCTGCTCCCTGCGTGAGTGGCCAGAGACTGCGGCCTCTCCCTGTCCCTGTCTAAACCATTCCAGTCTTTGGGAATCTTTACAAACTCATTCCAAGAATAAAATTAATTTCCAACTGAAAGCTGGAGTCGGGAGTGTGTTGTGTCAGAACAGGGCTTGGAATTTAATCCGGAGAAGTGTGAGGTAATGCATTTGGGACCGGCAAATAAGGCAAGGGAGCACACAATAAATGGGAGGATACTGAAAGGTGTAGAAGAAGTGAGGGACCTTGGAATACATGTCCACAGATCCCTGAAGGTAGCAGGACAGGTAGATAAGGTGGTTAACAAGGCAAATGGAATTCTTTCCTTTATTAGACACGGCATAGAATATAAGAGCAGGGAGGTTATGCTGGAACTGTATAAAACAATGGTTAGGCCCACAACTTGAGTACTGTGTACAGTTCTGGTCACCACATTACAGGAAGGGTGTAATTGCACGAGAGAGGGTACAGGGGAGATTTACGAGGATGTTGCCAGGACTGGATAATTTTAGCTATGAAGAAAGATTGGATAGGCTGGGATTGTTCTCTTTGAAACTGAGGAGGCTGAGGATTGATTTAATTGAGGTGTACAAATTTATGTGTGGCCGAGATAGGCTGGACAGGAAGGACTGATTTCCCTTAGCAGAGAGGTCAACAAACAAGGAGCAGGGCATAGATTTAAAGTGATTGGTGGAAGGATTATTGAGGAGCTGAGAAAACATTTTTCACCCAGAGGCTGGTAGGTGTCTGGAACTCACTGCCTGAAAGGGTGGTAGAGGCAGAAACCCTCAACTCATTTAAAAGGTACCCGGATATGCACCTGAAGTGCCGTGACCGACAAGGCTATGGACCAAGTGCTGGAAAGTGGGATTAGGCTGGGTGGCTCATTTTCGGCTGGCGCGGACACAATGGACTGAGTGGCCTCCTTCTGTGCTGTAAATTTTCTATGATTCTAATTAACACTAAGCAGGGTAGTTCAGGGATCATGAGAACACTACTGAAGAAAAGTAACTGCTGGGAACCAAGCAATGTGTCCTTGTAAACCACAGATTAGGGAACTTCCAGCTTCAGGAACAGAGATGGATCACAACAGGGTATAAAAGTGAGGGGATACTGAAGTAAGGGGCAGTTGGGACTGGAGACACTGGAGATCAAGCTCAGGGAGTCCGTGGTTCCATCCAGAGGGCTGATCTCGTCTACACGGGGGATTTGCATGTTTACTCTGGTATGGGAGAGGAAAGAGAATTTGCTCATATATTTCTTCATGAGGTATTAAAGTTGCTGACTCTCAGACTTGTTAATTAATAAGACAATGCATTATTTAGAACCTTCCATCCCTAAGTCTCTCTGCTGCTCTACTTTTAAACTTTGACCATTTAGTTTACATTTCATCTCATTTTTCTTCCTCTCAAAATGCATCACGTCACATTTCTCTGCATTAAATTTCACCTGGCCCATTTACTAACCTGTGGACGTCACAATGAAGTCACTGACACTCCTCTTCACAGTTCCCCACGCTGCCAATTTTGGCGTCATCTGGAGATTTTCACCTTGTGTCCCACATACCCAAGCTCAGATCATTCTCTGTATTGAGGTTAGCAATGGTCCCAACACTGACCCTGGGGGACACCACTGTTTCCATCCCTCCAGTCTGGAGAACATCCATTAACCACTACTTTCTGTTTTCTGCCCTTTACACAACTTCCTTTACACACTGCCTCATTCCTTTTAATGCGGTAAGTACTAATTTTATCAACAAGCCTCCTGTCCGGCATCTTACCAAACACCCTTTCACAATCAATGTTGACTACATTCCCTTTATCAGTGGACTTGAGTTATCTCAAATGATCCATGTTGGCTGTTCTTAATTAATGTGTTTTTCTAACAAATGTTGAAATGTTTGCAACACCTCATCTGGTTTGATCTGTTTCAAGACGCAACAGAAAGGTCGAGTTGTCTCCTGGAGTTTAAGATCAATTAGGTTTTAAAAATTATGTTTCAGACAATGAGGGACATCTGGGTTTAAACCCGCCCATTCTATGCCACAACTCCCGCCCCTCACACACTCCGATTCGTTGGAGGACCAACTCACCCTGTCACCCCTCCAGTCAATTTGCGCTCCTCCTATTGGTCCGGAACTCTCCTTAATCACCAGGGCGGGATTAGTGGTGAGACTGATATCCTGAGGTGCAGTTCGAAAATAAACCTGAATTGAACCCGTCGGTTGCAACATTTAAAAAAACGAATTTAATAAAAGTTACCAAAAAATATTTTCTGGAGTTCACCAAAGTGGTGGAGCGTCTGCGCTGTGTGTTTGTGCCGGTTTCAATGGCACGAAGAGCTGGGGTTTCAGTTTATTTTATTTTCCTTGGTCCAAACGCGCTCTCCCTGCTTCCAATGTCTTTGCTTCTCGTCCTGATATTAAGACCATCAATGGCGGCTGCATCACCCAGCATGCAGCGCGGTAGAGATTGTGCCCTATCTGAATCAGTGGAGCCCAGCACGCAGGCGCAGTAGTGACTCATTTTCGGTCAGTGTGTCCTGAGCATGCGCGGCCAGTCGAGGCTGCGGGAGGAGCGCGTTCGGTGCAGGTCAGAGGATCGGAGCAAGAGGCTCAATAAACCCCGGGGCCCGGGTCCGGGCTCAGGCCCAGGCTCAGGCTTTACAAACCCCGAGTGCGGCCCCAGACCCGAATATAAAACAGTGAACATTATCCCCCCCTCACTACCCGCCGGGAAATGAAGGGGGAATGGGGATCGGTCAGGGAGCGTCTGTAAATGAAGGAGAAATGGTGATCGGTCAGGGAGCGTCTGTAAATGAAGGAGAAATGGTGATCGGTCAGGGAGCGTCTGTAAATGAAGGAGAAATGGTGATCGGTCAGGGAGCGTCTGTAAATGAAGGGGAAATGGTGATCGGTCAGGGAGCGTCTGTAAATGAAGGAGAAATGGTGATCGGTCAGGGAGCGTCTGTCAATGAAGGAGAAATGGTGATCTCTATATCTTCAGTCATCCAGGGAGCTCTCGCTTTGGATGCTGTTCCTTTCCTCCTCGTGGGAATCTGTCTACTTTGCACCCAAACCAACTCCTCCCTGAAGGCCTCCCACTGTTCAATGACTGTTCTGCCTGCCAATTTTTGATACCAATCCACCTGGACAAGATCCCTTTTGAACTCACTGGAATTAGCCCTCCTCCAGTTAAGAATTTTCACATTTGACTGTCCCCTGTCCTTTTCCATAACTGTTCTAAACCTAATGAGATTATGATGTGGAGATTATGATCACTGCTGCCCCACTGAAACATGCTCCACCTGCCCCACTTCATTCTCCACACCGAGCCCACTGCTGTACTCACATTCACTCTCTCACACTGTCTCTCTCACTGTCTCTCTCTCTCACTGTCTCTCTCTCACACACTCTCTCTCTCACACTCACACTCACACTCTCTCTCACACCCTTTCACTTATGGTTTAGGGCCACTGAAACATGATGCGATGGATTCGGATTTCAGCACAGGGAGGAGGGAGAGTGTGTGGGACAGGGATTTACAGCTTTGAGAAATGAGAGAGGAAATAATGTTTTGTAGAAAGTAGAGTTATCTGATCTGAATTTCTATCCTGTAATTACAGTGATAACTTTTATAAACTCCTTTTACAGGGGAGGATTTGCAGAGGGAAACTCAAACCAAAGATCACGTCAAGATCTGACAGAGTCACTCGATTCATCAGGACCTGAATATCATCGGCCTTTGAATGTGGAAGGAGAAATGTTTGTCTGTTCTGTCTGTGGGAGAAGATTTCAAACATCAGTGTGAGTGGAAAAGTACCGAGACACACACACCCGAGTGAGAGTGTTCCAGTGCACTGACTGTGGAAAGTGCTTTAACCAGTTACACAGCCAGAAAAAACACCGCACCATTCACAGAGGGGAGAAATCGTACACGTGTTCCAACCTGGAGAGACACAAGGTCACCCGGACCATGGAGAAACCGTGGAAATGTGGGGACTGTGGGAAGGGATTCAATTCCCCCTCCAGGCTGGAAATTCATCGACACAGTCACACTGGGGAGAGGCCGTTCACCTGCTCCGTGTGTGGGAATAGATTCACTCAGTCATCCACCCTGCTGACACACCAGCGAGTTCACTCTGATGAGAGACCTTTCAAATGTTCTGACTGTGAGATGAGGTTTAAAAGCAAAATTAATCTGCTGATACACCAACGCACTCACACGGGGGAGAGGCCGTTCACCTGCTCCGTGTGTGGAAAGGGATTCACTCGATCATCCCACCTCCTGACACACCAGCGAGTTCACACTGGGGAGAGGCCTTTTAAATGTTCTGACTGTGAGAAGAGGTTTAAAAGCAAAATTGAACTGCTGAAACACCAACGCACTCACACTGGGAAGAGGCCGTTCATCTGCTCTGTGTGTGGGAAGGGATTCACTCAGTCATCTCACCTCCTGACACACCAGCGAGTTCACACTAATGAGAGACCTTTTAAATGTTCTGACTGTGAGAAGAGGTTTAAAAGCAAAATTGAACTGCTGAGACACCAACGCACCCACACTGGGGAGAGGCCGTTCATCTGCACCGTGTATGGGAAGAGATTCACTCAGTCATCCATCCTGCTGACACACCAGCGAGTTCACTCCGATGAGAGACCTTTTAAATGTTCTGACTGTGAGAAGAGGTTTAAAAGCAAATTTAATCTGCTGACACACCAATGCACTCACACTGGGGAGAGGCCGTTCACCTGCTCCGTGTGTGGGAAGGGATTCGCTTGGTCATCAAACCTTCTGAAACACCAGCGAGTTCACACTGAGAGACCTTTAAATGTTCTGACTGTGGGAAGAGATTTAAAATCAGAAACGAACTGCTGAGACATCGACGCACTCACACTGGGGAGAGACTTTTCACCTGCTCCGTGTGTGGGAAGAGATTCACTCGATCATCCCACCTTCTGAAACATTAACTTGTTGACACTATTGAGTGACCTTTTCATGCAGTGACTGTGAGAAGAGCTTTAAAAGCAGAAATGAACTGCTGACACATCAACGCATGCCCATTGGTTGAGAGACTGTTCACCTGCTCCGTGTGTGGGAAGGGATTCACTCAGTCATCACACGTGCTGAGACACCAGCGAGTTCACGAAATGAGCAGGTCCAACGAGCCGGTCTGTAACACAGGCCAATGACTCAGTGCAGCTCGTTACCCAGTCACTGGGCTCCGTGATAGCCTCTCCTGTCAGTAACACACAAAGAGAAATTGTAAATCTGAAACAGAAAGAGATAATGTATAACACTTCATATCAACCACCAGTTTTTCCCTCTTTCCGGCTTTTAAAACAATCTGTTTCACAGTTTGTCAAACCCGAAACAGCCTCTGGGATTTGCTGATTGAGAATTTCAGTGGAAATTGGGACCGTCATTAAATATCGGAACAAATATCCCCGCTGAGGTTTCGGGGTTGTTACTGGTTTATTTATATCAGTGAGTGACCAATTTTAAACTAGGTGAGGGTCTAAACCTAAGGTAAGAGCCTGGGATAGACAAGAGATTCTTCAATGTATCAAGTTAAATTACACTGATTCCACCAACACTGGACATCACATCCCTCAAACATTGTTACCTGTTACTGTATAAAACTGGTGAGGGTGGAAATGGGAAATAACTGAAAAAAACTTCATTGTATCAAAGTTAATTCTGATCATTATTATTATACAAACATTCTACAGCCTATCCCTTAAAAAGGACCCAATATCAAACCAGTCCCCAGTCCTTGGGCCTGTGCCTATGTTGTGATTTGCACCCGCTTCTGACTGACTTGTTATCAGACGCACTCGCGTCAACAGTAAACGGATGGAGCCGGATCCATAAGAGAAAAATGAGGACCGAGCTCCGCGGTTCTCCCAGAGTGCGGGAGGCGGAGTAACAGCAGCAGACAGAGAGATCTCTCTAAACCAGCCGCTGCTGCCGGAGAGAAGCGAGTCCCGTTCCGAGCCGTGTCTGTCAGGCGCCCGCTGACCCTCTCTTCACTGAAGGGGACCGATTCAGCACCAACTCACACACCCACCATTGGATCATTGAATCACCTTCAACACCTGAATTACATCACCACTTAATCCTCTATACACGAGGAAATACAAACCTTGTCCACGCAACCTGTCCTCATAATGTTACCATTTTAGCCCCGGTATCATTCTGGTCTTTCTGCGCTGCACCTCCTGCAAGGCCAATATATCCTTCCTGAGGTCTGGTGCCCAGGACTGAATGCCGTACTGTAAATGTGGCCTTAGCTGAGTTTATAGAATTCTAACATAACTTCCACCCTTTTGAATTCCAGTTCCCTTGAGATAAAGGCCGACATTCCATTAGCCATTTTAATTATTTTTTGCACCTGTCTGCCAACTCTTCCTGATTTCCCGAAGTATCTCTGCTCACCCACAGTTCCTGGCTTCTCACCATTTCGAAAATACTCTGATTTATCTTGCTTCGGGCCAAAGTGTGGATGGCCTCACACTTCCCCAGATTGAAACTTTGAACAGTCTGGGGCTCTTTTGTAGAGAAAAGAGAAGGCTGAGGGTGACCTGATACAGGACTTTAAGATTATGCAAGGGTTTGATAGGTCAGATGTAGATAAGGTGTTTGTACTTTTGGGAGTGGGGACGTCAGAACTTAGGGCCATGAATATAATAATCATCAATAAATCCAATCTGGCATTCAAGAGAAACATATTTATCCAGAGAGGCGTTAGAATGTGCAGCTCGCTCCCACAAGGAGTAGTTAAGGCGAATCGCATGGATGCATTTACGGTGAAGTGAGATAAACACATGGAGGAGAAAGGAATATTCGGGTTTGCTCATAGGGTTAGATGAAGAGGGGTTGGAGGAGGCTCGTCTGCAGCATAAACACCGGTATAGTCTAGTTGGGCCGAATTGCCTGTTTCTGTGATGTACATTCGATGTAATTCTATGTAAGTTCCATCTGACACAGTTTTACCAACTCACTGAATCCATCAATTTCCCTTTATAACTTTATGCTCCCATCTACACTACTCACTGCACCACCTAACTTGGTGTCATCAACAAACCTGGATATACCGCTCTCTATTCCTTTATCTGCCTCATTTATACAGATCCCTGGGGGACACCACTCATCAAATCCTGTCAATTTGAGTACATACCCATTAACCCTACTCTCTGTCTCCTACCTCCAAACCAACTCCCTCCCCATGTCAATGGGTTGCTTTGAATTCCACATGTTCTCATTTATGTTAACACTCTCTGATGTTAAACCTTAACGAATGCCTCTGGAAGTCAATATACACATAACCCCCATAGACACTCCATCATTTACCACGTTAGTTACATCTTCAAAAAGGTCAACTAGTTTCGTTGGACTTGACTTACACTTTACAAATCCATGCTGACTCTCTCTGATCAATTCATGTTTATCCAAGTGCTCAGTCATTCTTTCCCTAATAACAGATTCTGGTAACTTCCCCACAACAGACGTCAGACGAATCGGTCTATAATTTCCTGCTTTATCTCTCCTACCCTTCCTAATTAATGGAATGACATTGGCAATTTTTCAATCCATGAAATTATTCCTGAATCAAGAGAGTTTTGAACGATCATGACTAAAGCATGTCCAATTTCCTCACCTATTCCCCTTAGTCCCCTGGGATGGTCACCATCAGGTCCTGGAGATTTGTTTATCTTTAGTCTAATTGTTTTCTCCAATACCATTATTTTACTTACACTGAATCCCCTTGATTTATTTTCAGTTTTCCTCGTATCTGGTTTATTATCCTCATGCTTTTCTGTGAGTATCAGCAAGTCTGCCATTTCCTGAATTTCAATTATAATATCACTTCCATCTGTCTTTAAGGGCCCACATTACTCTTAGTCACCCTTCTTTCTCTTAATATACGTGTAAAGACCTTGAAAGTTGTCCTTAATTTCACTCACAAGTTTTTCCCGTTTTCCCTCTTTGCACCTTTTATGTTTTTTTCGTTTCAGCACCACAATAAACAACACTTCACTGTGAAATTTGCTTAATTAGTTCTTCAGTGTCAGAGCGAGAATTGTCCATCCCGAATTTATTTAAAGTAACAAACACAAGCACAAATATTCATTCGTGTATCAAAGCACTGATGGACACACAAAGATAAACACAGCCTGAAACGCAGTCAGTATCGGGATTCACAGGGAAACGGGCAAGCGAAAGAGACAAAGATCAAACAGTCTGAACCCCCAACAGAATGTGACGTGTAGCTGATAGATATTAATGAGAGGAGGTGGGAGACACTCCCATGAATTGGCACCGTGGCTTAGTTGGTTAAAACGCCTGTCTAGTAAACAGGAGATTCTGGGTTCAACTCCCAGCGGTGCCTTTGTGTAATTCGTGGTGTTTAGTGAATTTGAGAAGCACACAGTGCTGTGTTTTGTTCAGGATCCAACACGGAACTGATCAGGAGGTCTTTTCAAAAATGCCTTTTCATTATGCAGACAGCCCTCTCATAGAATGTGTCCGTGATACGTTCTTGTTTCTGGGCTCGTTGAGGTCGGGTTATAATTCTCGATTCGAGGTTCATACCCTGGAGAAGCCCTTATTTAGACCTGGACTTTTGATCCTTGATCTGCGGTTCAAACTTTTGCAACGAGGGAAAAGGAGTCCCCAAATCACTCCACCTGAATCTCACGCGGTCTCGGAAGAAGTTCAGTTCAAACAATCAGGTCTTTAAAGGCACCTCAATGACCTGCACTTTCATTGAATGAGCTTTGCTTCCAATTGCATTCGACCTTGAAACCGCTCTGGTCTTTCATCTCACTGAAGCAGAGTGTGGCCGCTCTGTATCTGTGAGCATGTCGGTGACGAGGTTAGTTCTGATATTGGTCGCTTTCAATTTTTAAGATCTCGCCAAGCTGAGGGAAAAGAAACCGCGAATCGAATTGTCCCTGTAAGTGATGAATTGAAGGGATTGGTGCTCCAAGCAGATCTGGAAAATGCGCAGTGCGGTCACTCAGGAATTCCAAATCCACCCTCTCGCCACTCGGCGATCATATTAACTGAGCTTTACTCTGGCCCAGTGTCACCGCGCTGAAATCGAGTATTTCTCCGGCACGTTTCTCTTAACTTCACAGTTGCTGGTTTAAGAGTGAAGACCGGCTCGTTGGATTTTCACTCCTGCAAGTTTCAACCATTCATTTTGCAAAAGTGAACTGATAGTAGACAGCTGTTATATTGGCTCCTGCAGTCTCAACGTTTAGCTCAGTGAATTACACATTTAGCATCGGGCTTTTCCGCTTGTCTCGGTGGTGCAAATGTTTGTTGTTCGAGTCCTTATTATATTTTTCCTCAGGATTCATCGCCTCAAAGTTCCAGGATTTCAATGTGTGTTTTGTCTGCAGGAAAATGTACCGTGATCATTGCCAGCTGAGCAGGGCTGATATTTCACCATTTACCCTGTGGTCGGAAATCAGGCACATGAATCATATAAAGGAATGGAACATTGGCTTCACGGAAATCACAATTCATCTTGAGACAAGCCCCTGAAAGGCCCGAAGGGAGGTCACACTCGCAGTAGGAGAGCTGGTTCACTGTGACAGAGAGATTACTGTAGTGAGTGAGACCAGACTGTTTCTATTTTCAGAGAATAAATGTCACACCCTTTATTTTGGAAAAGCAAAACGGTGGGGATTTTTATCACACCCCGACGCCTTTCGTGTCGTATCAGATGTTTCCCGTTGCGTTACTTTCATCTTCATCGGAGAACTGGTTCGAGCGTTCCTGTGATAAACGGCGACAATTGCCGGTTAATGTTAAATTTAACAACGGCTGCACTGAGCTTTTAATCCCACTCTTAAGATGCAGTCTGTAAAATGATGAAATTTCATCACATGCAAAGCACAAAAATCTTATTAAAGTTTTGACTGACTCTCGGTAACCACGTCAGCATCTCCTTCAGTCTGAAACAGAACGTTATTGGTTGATTAATGGTGATCAAAACAGTCATTCAACTACGAACAGGGTTTAATTATCTTCATGTAATTATTTATTAAGTTCATAACTCTTGTTAAATTTAATTCTCTGACTGGGAATGGAACCACCCGGTGATGGGAGCACTGAATTTTAACCACCAGTCCATCGGGGAGCTCCCAGGATTGAGCACCGGACACTATGGAACTGATGACATTTATTTTTCTTTCACTCTTCCGTGATTCATTCAGCTCTGTGTTTATTCTCAGGCCTCTTATCTCTCCCTTCTTTTCAGCTTCTGACTGCGGATATTCCTCTGGTCAAATATGAATAATATAGAATATCTCACAGCCCTGGTATATTTGCTCTTTCTCTGTACAGTTTTGTACAAAATCAAACTGTACGCAGATACCGACAGTGTCTCTCCCTCACTCCCCACAGGAGCAGCAGGAGATGACACTTTAAACTGCCAGTTGCTTCAAACGATGCCCGATAGACCTGTGTTGCCTTGGAGTTTTCCCAGCAGCTGCATTGATTCGATGCGTGAATTTTGGAAATGGAAACATGTCCATCAGCAGCTTGTGGGAGTATTTTCCCTCACTTTCCATTCCATGTCCATGCCTACTTGCACTTGGTGCTGTCATTGCCTGAACATCACCTTCTGTCCCGATAGTCGTTCGAACAGAAAATGCCATTTTGTGCGAGCAGCTTGTCTGACACGAAAATGACCTGAATTACAAAGGGGCGAGTGGGAAAGGCCGCGTTGGTCTGCTTGTTCACAGCAAAGAATTTTCAGCGTTTCCTTGTGGTCTAGTGTTTAGGATTCGGAGCTTTCATCACCACGGCAACGGTTCGATTGGTGTCTGTCTCAACATCTGCATATTATCCACTCAACCATAAGTGGACTGGACTCAAATTGCTGATTTTTCACTGTGAGGGTGAAGAGACATAAATGTGTGGACATTAGTTACGAATTCATCAGCTGGGTTGCACCTTTGCTTCTCCCCCCGTCTCAGTCTTTCCATCTTTACCCTTCACTGCCGGTGTTCCAGGTTCGATCATCCGTGGCCGTTCAACGAAGCCTGAGAAGTCCATGAGGGAAAAACACAGAGAGTCAGAGACAGAGACAAGGTGGGATCAAAGTACAGGAAGAAATAGGATCAATGTCAAGTTCTGCGAACGGGCAGAATTTAAGATGGAGCTTGGGAGAGATTCCTTCACGTGTCTCGCAATTTTGCAAGAGACCATTGGGCTCCAAATTAAAAGCATAAGCCGCGCTGAAGAGTCTCTCTGAGAGAGGGAATGCGGTTCGTCAACTCCAGTTCATCGTTATTTGAGCAGTAAAAATAACTTTAAGAAGTATCACTGCGAGGAGGATTCGAACGTACGCAGGAAATCCCCAGGGGATTTCGAGTCCAACGCCTTAACCACTCGGCCATCGCAGCTACAAACATCTGTTATGCACGGCTGTAAATCAGAATGTGATCTGTGATACAATGTTCTCTCTGACAGGTGAAAGGCCCTGATCCCTGGTCTGTGCTGATTCTCTGATAGTTTACTGGGTAAAGGCCCTGATCCCCGGTCTGTGCTGATTCCCTGATAGTTTACTGGGATTCATTCTGTATCTGTCAGTCTCTGGTACTGTGTGTGAGTGTGGGATTCATTCTGTATCTGTCAGTCTCTGGTACAGTGTGTGAACTTGGGATTGATTCTGTATCTTGTCAGCATTGTGTGTGAGAGTTTGTGATTCATTCTTTATGTGCAGTCTCTCATACTGTGTGTTAGTGTGGGATTCTTTCGGTACCTGTCAGTCTCTGGTACTCCATGTGAGTGTGGGACTCATTCTTTATATACAGTCCCCATGACTGTATGTGGGAGTTGAATTCATCCGAAATATGCAGTTACTCATACTGCATGTTAGTGTGGGATTCATACTGTACCTATCAGTCCCTGGTACTTGATGAGAGTGCGGGATTAACTCTGTGTCTGTCAGTCTCTAGTACTGTATGTGAGTTTGGGATTCATTCTGTATCTGTGAGTGTTGGATTCATTCTGTGTTTGTGTGTCTCTGGTACTGTATCTGAATGTGAGATTCATTCTGTATCTGTACGTAATTATTCTCTCAGATTACATTATTGCGTTCAATACTTTAGCTTTAATATCTTAATGTTTGAAGAGTTTTACTCCTTATTTAATTTGTAAATATGGACGAACTTTAGGATTTAATGTTGGATGTTTTAATCAGATAATTTGTGTGCTTTTTGGACTACTATTAAATCTGAGTACAATTGTGGATGATAATGAATCTTTCAAACTGATAAGGTGACATTTTTGAATTGGTTTGTAATGTGTAGATCAGTCTGTAGAAATGGAATTGATACTGTATCTTTCAGTCTAATATTGTATGAGATTTTTGGACTGGTATATAATGTGTACCTCAGTCTGCACTAATAGAATTGATACTCTATCTTTAAATTTCATTCTGCGAGTGCAGTCTGAACTGGTATCTAATTTGCTTCTCAGGTTTACTATCTTTCAGTATTTCTCAATCGATACTGTACGTGAGGTTTGGATTTGTAGCAAATGGTACACTTTTCGAATGGATATTGCATGTATTAAAGTCATGTGTGTGAGAGTTCTGGGATAGTATTCAATTGGAATCTCGGGTACATTATTGGGATTCATTCTGTCCCTTTCAATCGGGTACCATGTGTGATTTCTCTCTGGTATTTAATTCGTAGCTATGTTGCCCTATTGTGAGATTGACACAGTGCCTTTCAATCTGAGAGTGTGATTTTGGACTGGGATTTTTGTATCTACCTGTCAGCGGGACAGAGTTCGGGGCAAATGGAACAGTGTCTGCCTCACCCGCTCTGTTTGAATGTTGGATTGAAATTGTGTCTCTGGAACTTGGGATCAGTGTGGGACTGACTACTTCTGCTGTCTGAGACTGTGGAACTGATGACCTGTCTGTGTCTCTGTGCTCTGTGGGTGATAATGTACCTCCTGTGTGTGAGAAGGAGCTGGCTGCACTCCTCCTTGTGCCTCGGGTGGAGGAAACATCACATTCATTCTGGATCATTCAAGGATTCGACTGTGGAAAGAAAATGATCTCTTGTAACCCAAGAAACGGTGAGGTTGAAAATGGAAAAGTGATCAGTTTAATATCTCTAATGATCATTTTGAATATCCACAAATGAAAACCAGTGATACAAACAGTGTCAGTGTCTGACTCCACTGCAGCACTCAGCTTCTGCACACCAGGTGTGTTGGGCTGTTTTACAACAATTTAGTGACATCCAGACACAACCCAACCCCTGCACTGATCCATGAATGGGACGACCCGATGGGGCAGGGACCTTTGTACAGGTCAGGTTTCTAATCCCCTCTCCCATGGGACTAACCGTTCAACCCAAACATAACAGCCGCTGTTTAAATTGTGTCCTTCACACTTCTCACCTGATGCCTGCAATAGATGCTCTTTGTATAACTCCCCACATCCTTACTGTCCGGCTCTGTTTCCACTCTTCACTGTCCAATAACAATAAACAGGGTGAGACTGGAACTAAACCAGGACCATTCACTCCTGGTTTGGGGAGAGAAAGCAGCAATGGTTTTAATAGCAGGTTCTTCCCATTCTCTCTCCCTTCCCCTGGACACACCCTGTCCACACCCAGCCCGAGAATGACCTCTCCCTTCCCCCCTCTCACTCCATGTTCCGGGACCAGTTCCTGATCCACTCCGCCTCTTACAAACAGCCCCCGGACTCCCCCTGCCCTTCCCCCGGACTCAATGCCGATCTCTGAGCCCATCTGCGGACACGGTCCCGGAGCGATGAGCTGCTGTAACGAGGCTGCTCTTTGCTCCCTTCCCCCGGGGGCCGTGATCTCTCCATTCCCGCCTGTCTGAGCAAAGGAAGTGGGTCTGGGGGAAAGGTCAGAGGGAATGGGCTCCACAGGCAGTGCAGGAACAGGCACCAGAATGGGAAACAGATGGGATTCCACCAGTGCCTAACGCTGGAATCCAGACTGACTTTACAATCTCCAACTATTAAACTCGAGGTTTCCATCCCTGCTGTTTCTCTCGGGCTCTTTTGATGGGAAAGAGTCTTTCAGAGATAAAGTGAGCGGCTGTGGAATGAGCCAATGGGTTCTGTTCATTCTTGGCTCCCTGACTGATAAAGTAACGTTTGACTCCGAAACTGGAGGGAGGATTCCTCAAACCAATCCTGGAGAAACGGGGGAGGAAAGTGGGAGTCGGTGGATTTGCTGGGACCGTGTAGGATTAATATCAGGCAGCAACAGTCCCAGTTTATTTCAATCGGAGTGAAACTCTCGGTCACTGAGAGTAATACAGAGCGGCCCTGAGCTGCAAGATTGCAGAGGGGACAACATGCAAGAGAGGGTTAAATGTGTGACACTGTCCCTGAGAGTGGGATTAATAATGTGTCTGTCTCTGAAATAATATCAGTGAGAGATGAGACTGCATCTTCTGTCTCTCCACCTTGGAATAGAAATTGGGATGGAATATTTTCCAATTTGTTACTCTGTGAAAACGGGACATTACAGGTCAGTTTCTCTCTCTCTCTTTTGTACAGATTATGAAGGTGGGATACTGTTCCTGAGAGTGATACAGAGACACTGATAGGAAGTGTAATTCTGATACTGTGCCTGTCTGTTTTTATCTCTCTCTAGCGCTGTACATGAAGGTGGAATATTGTTACTGAGTGTGAAACGGACACACTGATGGGAAGTGTGAGACTGATACTGTGTCTGTTTGTCTGTGTGTCTCTCTCTGTCTGTCTGTCTTTCTCTCTCCCCAGTGCTGTACAAGGAGGCGGGATACTGTTACTGAGCGTAATATAGACACACTGATAGAAAGGGAAAGACTGATTCTGTGTCTGTGAACAAACCTCCGGTGCTATTGGTGAGACGGTCACTGTCCCTTTCACTGTATATCAACCGGTCTGACGGGGCATTCATCATTCGCCAGTCCTGTAAGGAAAGGTGGAGAGAAACCGTCTGTAACTGTCTGACACTGGACTGTCTGTGAGTGTTGAATTTATTCAGTAAGTAGTCGTGTCTGGGTGTTGAGAACGGGATGGAGAGGACACCAGTTACTATTATATGACAGTCAGTTTAGGAGGAGAGAGAAACACAGAGAGACTGGAGGAGCCCAGAGCGGATAATTTGTATTTTCATCTTAACCAAACATATCACTGTGTGCGGACAATATAATAATGTAAAAGGAGGAGGACGAGGTGAGGCACAGACAGCATTGAGTCTCATTTCACTATAGACGGACGCAGGACTTGCCCCAGGTGAGGGTTTTGTGCTTAAAGATCACTTCACTAAAAACACCTTGACGATCTGGGGTTACAGACGGACATGACGGGCAGGAAAAGACCAGCTCGTTCATCAATCCTGCCCCACATGCCTGGAGCATCGTGACTGGACACTTCCTACACACACCACCAGCCCCACCCACCGGGAACATGGAATCTCCTGGGAGCGGTCACAAACCAGAAAAAAAACAGAAAAAAGGCGGAGAGTCAGCGCCCACCGCACCAGAGAGGGTCAGCACCCACCGCACCAGAGAGAGTCAGCACCCACCGCACCAGAGAGGGTCAGCACCCACCGCACCGGAGAGAGTCAGCACCCACCGCACCGGAGAGGGTCAGCACCCACCGCACCGGAGAGAGTCAGCACCCACCACACCAGAGAGAGTCAGCACCCACCGCACCAGAGAGAGTCAGCACCCACCGCACCAGAGAGAGTCAGAACCCACCGCACCAGAGAGAGTCAGCACCCACCACACCAGCCGGGAATACATTCCAGATGCTCAGTCCTCTGTGGGAAAAGAAGAAGCTCCCAACATCCAGACTATTCTTCCCTCTTTGTGGTCGGAACGCCGGTCTGCTGCTTCCCCCCAATCTGTGAAACTGGAAATAATCTATCACTGGGCAAGCTGATCAACCATGAGATGGGCGCCATTGAACCATCGTGGGCGCTCTCCCATTGAATTATATTCTGTGCGGAGCGTTCGGTTTTTCGCGAGGTGAAGAAACTCTTGTCTCTCCTTGTGTGTAAATGTGAGGCAAGTCTCAGATGATATTCTCACAGTTGAATCCAAAATTGGAAATGTAACTTGTTTGGAGATGCCGGGGATTGAACCCGGGACCTCATACATGCAAAACATGCGCTCTTCCACTGAGCTACATCCCCACGGGTCAAAAGGTACCTGAGAAATAAACAAGCAGACACTTTAGAAGTGAAGCCGTGAGCTTTCTGCTCCGTCTCTCCAGGACATCGAGATGCCCAGCGGTCCCGCGTGTTCACAATGTTCAACCTCTGCTTCAGTTCACAGGGTTTCTGCTCCTCTTTACTTTGAACTTTCCAAATAAAAGTCTGTGGAAATAAAAAACCCAATCGCTAATGGTCAGTGACAAGGCTGAAATCCAACCTCTGAATCGTAAAGTGAGATGGAAGAATGACAGAGCGTCAAACAGGAACAAGAGCTGGGACTGCTCGCTCGATATTGCACCGTCACACATTCCCCTCAGTCGGCGGCTGCTTTGAGTTGAGCTGTTGAGGGGACCGTGAGATGAAGTCCCGCTCCGGGACAATTTAATGCTTGTGGAGCCTCAGAAGTTGGAACTCGCTGAGCTCAAAAAGCGTCATTCAACTTTCCGTGGGTAATTCTGGTGGAAAATTATTTAGGTGCGGTCTCTCGTCGGAGTGAAGTTGCTGGTGTCTCAGCAGGATGGAGGACTGAGTGAATCTCTTCTTACACACAGAGCAGGTGAAAGGCCTCTCCCCAGTGTCACTGCGTTGATGTCTCAACAGTTCCTTTCTGCTTTTAAAGCTCTTCTCACAGTGAGAGCATTTAAAAGGTCTCTCATCGGAGTGAACAAGCTGGTGTGTCAGCAGGTTGGAAGACTGAGTGAATCTCTTCCCACACACGGAGCAGGAGAACGGCCTCTCCCCAGTGTGAACTCGCTGGTGTTTCAGCAGGTTGGAAGACTGAGTGAATCCCTTCCCACACATGGAGCAGGTGAACGGCCTCTCCCCTGTGTGAGAGTGTCGATCAGTTTCCAGCTCTGACGGGTAATTGAATCCCTTCCCACAGTCCCCACATTTCCACGGTTTCTCCATGGTCCGGGTGTCCTTGTGTCTCTCCAGGTTGGACGATCAGTTGAAGCCTCGTCCACACACAGAACACGTGTACGGTTTCTCCCCACTGTGAATGGTGCGGTGTTTTTTCTGGCTGTGTAACTGGTTAAAGCTCTTTCCACAGTCAGTGCACTGGAACACTCTCACTCGTGTGTGTGTGTCTCGGTGCTTTTCCACTCACACTGATATTTGAAATCTTCTCCCACAGACAGAACAGACAAACATTTCTCCTTCCACATTCAAAGGCCGATGATATTCAGGTCCTGATGAATCGAGTGACTCTGTCAGATCTTGACGTGATCTTTGATTTGAGTTTCCCTCTGTAAATCCTCCCCTTCTAATACCCTGCAAAAGGAGTTCAGAAAAGTCATTACTGTAAGTACAGGATAGAAATTCAGAATAGACAATTCTAGTTTCTATGGAACATTCTTTCCTCTCTTGTTCCTCCAAAGATGTAAATCTCCATCCCACACAATCTCCCTCCTCCCTGTGCTGAAATCCAAACCCATCGTGTCATCTTTCAGTGGCCCGAAACCATGAGTAAAAGGGTGAGAGAGAGTGAGAGAATGAATGTGAGAGAGCGTGAGAGAGTTAATGTGACACAGTGAATGCCAGAGAGTCAATGTCAGACAGTGAATGTGAGAGATTGAATGTGAGAGAGTGAGTGTGAGTACAGCAGTGGGCTCGTTGTGGAGAATGAAGTGGGGCAGGTGGAGCATCTTTCAGTGGGGCATCAGTGATCATAATCTCATTAGGTTTAGAACAGTTATGGAAAAGGACAGGGGACAGTCAAATACGAAAATTCTTAACTGGAGGAGGGCTAATTCCAGTGAGTTAAAAAGGGATCTTGTCCAGGTGGATTGGAATCAAAAATTGGCAGGCAGAACAGTAATTGAACAGTGGGAGGCCTTCAAGGAGGAGTGGGTTTGGGTACAGAGTAGACAGATTCCCACGAGGAGGAAAGTAACAGCATCCAAAGCTAGAGCTCCCTGGATGACTGAAGATATAGAGATCACTATTTCTCCTTCATTTACAGACGCTCTTTGACCGATCACCATTTCTCCTTCATTTACAGACGCTCCCTGACCATTCACCATTTCTCCTTCATTTACAGACGCTCCCTGACCGATCACCATTTCTCCTTCATTTAAAGACGCTCCCTGACTGATCACTATTTCTCCTTCATTTACAGACGCTCCCTGACCGATCACCATTTCTCCATCATTTACAGACGCTCCCTGACCGATCACCATTTCTCCTTCATTTACAGACGCTCCCTGACCGATCCCCATTTCTCCTTCATTTACAGACGCTCCCTGACCGATCCCCATTTCCCCTTCATTTCCCGGCGGGTAGTGAGGGGGGGATAATGTTCACTGTTTTATATTCGGGTCTGGGGCCGCACTCGGGGTTTGTAAAGCCTGAGCCTGGGCCTGAGCCCGGACCCGGGCCCCGGGGTTTATTGAGCCTCTTGCTCCGATCCTCTGACCTGCACCGAACGCGCTCCTCCCGCAGCCTCGACTGGCCGCGCATGCTCAGGACACACTGCCCGATAATGAGTCACTACTGCGTCTGCGCACTGGGCTCCACAGATTCAGATAGGGCACAATCTGAACCGCGCTGCATGCTGGGTGATGCAGCCGCCATTGATGATCTTAATATCAGGCCGAAAAACAAAGACATTGGAAGCAGGGCGAGCGCGTTTGGACCAAGGATAATAAAATAAACTGAAAGCCCAGCGCTTCGAGCCATTAAAACCGGCACAAACACAGGTTAAACGGATGGGCAAAAATTTGGTGGATGGAATATAATGTGGGAAAATGTGAAGTCATCCACTTTGGGAGGAAAAATAAAAAAGCAAAATATTATTTGAATGGACAAATACTACAAAATGCTGCTGTACAGAGGGACCTTGGTGTCCTCGTACATGAAACATAAAAAGTCAACATACAAGTGCAGCAGGTAATCCGGAAGGCAAACGGAATATTGGCCTTTATTTCTCGGAGGATGGAGTATAAAAGCAGGGAAGTCATGCTACAACTGTACAGAGTGCTATTGCAAGACGGGAGGCCCGAGGAGCCTCAGTGCCCACATGGGGACATGAAGAAGTCGATGCGTTATGGAACCAGTTGTACCTTGAACTCCAGTCAAAATGTTTAGAAGGTTCAACTACTTTAGATGGCGCTGAAACTCACAACCCCAGCATTTCTCGAGTGTATAATTATTGTAGAAATAACGTGCGCTGACCGATTGCTCCACTGGAGCCGCGCACGGTCTGTGTCCCCAGTTCTCCCATCAAACAGCTTCATCCTCGGTCTCTCAATTATCGCTTCCTGATCTTTCCCACACAGAAGCCTCCAAACAAGAGGCGATTTGTTAAACATCAGCAGATCTTTAAAAGCCGTGGAATCTGAAACAAAACCCCAGACGATAAGAACTTTTAATTATATTATTGTTTACTTAAGGATAATTATTTTCATGCTACTTTAAGGAGGATTTGGGTAAAGTGGGAGCTGAAATTATGAAACTCTCTCTGGGCTGTCGGTGATTGGAGAGATGGGCGTTATTTCATTTGAAAACCGAGGCTAGGAACTTCCTGATGAAGAAGTGTGAGAGAAGATTGTGGTTCGTGGCAGCAACTGGGGAGATCGAGAGGAGAGGGAGAAAAGTCAAAGTCACAGCTGTGACAGCTCAAGTGCTCTGCTTATCTGTAATATTTAGACAGTAATGTACAGTACAGGACAAACCAGTTTAGAATGTGACCGTGACACGTAAATGTGACGACACGTTCTTGTTTCTGGGCTCATTGAGGTCGGGGTATAATTCTCGATGCGAGGTTCATACCCCGGCGAATCCCTAATTTATCCCGGGACTATTGATCTTGAGCTGCGGTTCAAACTTTTGCGAAGAGGGAAAGGAAGTCCCCAAATCACTCCACCTGAATCTGAAGCGCTTTCGGAAGAAATTCAGTTCAAACAATCAGGACTTTAAAGGCACCTCAATGACCTGCACTTTCATTGAATGAGCTTTGCTTCCAATTGCATTCGAGCTTGAAACCGCTCTGGGTTTTCATCTCACTGAAGCAGAGTGTGGCCGCTCTGTATCTGTGAGCATGTTGGTGACGAGGTTCGCTCTGATATTGGTCGCTTTCAATTTTTAAAATTTCACGAAGCCTCAGGGAAAAGAAACCGAGAATCGAATTGTCCCTGTAAGTGATGAATTGAAGGGATTGGTGCTCCAAGCAGATCTGGAAAATGCGCAGTGCGGTCGCTCAGGAATTCCAAATCCACCCTCTCGCCACTCGGCGATCATATTAACTGAGCTTTACTCTGGCCCAGTGTCACCGCGCTGAAATCGAGTATTTCTCCGGCACGTTTCTCTTAACTTCACAGTTGCTGGTTTAAGAGTGAAGACCGGCTCGTTGGATTTTCACTCCTGCAAGTTTCAACTGTTGATTTTGGACTGACTGTAGACAGCTGTGACATTGGTCGCTGCAATCAAAAAGTTGAGCTCAATGAGTTACTGGTTTAATAGGTGACTTTTTCACCTGTCTCGGTGGTGCTATCTGTTAGCGCAAAAGTTTGATGGTTCGAGCCCTCATTTTATTTTCCCTAAGGATTCATCACCTCAAAGTTCCAGGGTTTCAACGTGTGTTTTGTCTGCAAGAAAATGTACCGTGATTATTGCCGGCTGAGCAGGGCTGATATTCCACCATTTACCCTGTTGTCGGAGAGCAGGCACATGAATCATATAAAGCAATGGAACATTGGCTTCACGGAAATCACAATTCATAACCCATTTATTTTAAGCGGGTTTATTTTAAATGAGTCAACGCCTGCCTTAAATGGTAGACTCAGGACTGTCACACAAACAGGTTAAATCTTCATAGAATAATTACCACGGTCATTTTTAAACTGGACGCCACACGGTGACTTTGCTGTCAGTGAAGAGAGACGAGAAAGACCAAAGTGCCGTTTGCCCCTCTCAGTGTGGCCCTGAAGGACTGTGTCCAGGCTGAAGTTCTGTTCCCACCGGACGATCCTCCCCCCAGATTGTCCTTTCTGAGCTCCAGTCAGGTGATGCTAAACACTCAGGTGGGAAAGACCAAAATCTACAAAAAGGTGATTAAAACAAAGCTGATTTATTCAACAGATATCCAGAATATTAAATTCCAGCCCAGTTATAGGGGTTATTAACATCAGCAGAAACAAACCCCAACTGTCAGAATGAACATGGTTCAGTCCTGGATGTGATTAACAGCAGAATCCAACCCCTGCAGTCACTTTTGAACTCCCTGGTGTCTCAGTACGTGTGATGACTGAGTGAATCCCTTCCCACACACGGAATCATAGAATCAGAGAACGCTACAGCACAGAAGGAAGCCATTCGGCCCATCGTGTCTGTGCCGGCCGAAGAAGAGCTATCCAGCTTAATCCCACTTTCCAGGGCTTGGTCCGTAGCCCTGCAGGTTACGGCACTTCAAATGCACATCCATGCACTTTTGAAATGAGTTGAGGTTTTCTGCCTCGACCACCCTTTCAGACAGTGAGTTCCAGACCCCGACCACCCTGTCCGCTTCTGTGTATCCTCGAACTTTATCACTGCTATCCGGAGGTCGAGGAGACAACCATTCGCTCCTCTATGACATAAATCGTGAATTATACCGACCCCGACGAGCCCAGAAACAAGAACGTGTCCTTAAATTAAAGTGTTACAGACACATTCTGTGAGAGGTCTGTCTGTGTGATGAAATGGTGTTTTTGAACAGTCATTCTGATATCGGTTTCCTCCTCAAACCTCAACAAATACCAATTCCAAAGTGTGACTTTGTCGCTGAATTCCACAAATTAGGTAAATATAATAAATTACACAAAACACTGCTGGGAGTTGAACCCAGGATCGCCTGTTGACAAGACAGATGTTTTAACCAACTGAACCACAGCACCAATTCACAGCACCTGTTCCCCACCTCGTCTCACTAATATCGATCAGCGACACGTTATTGTCTGTTCGAGGCACAGACCGTTTTATCTTTGTCTATTTCCCTTGTCCGTTTACCTGTGCATCCTGATACTGCCTGCATTTCTCGCTGTGTTTATCTTTGTGTATCCATCAGTGTGTTGATACACGGATGATTAAGTGTGCTTGTGTTTGTTACATTAAATAAATTCGGGGTTCAGACAATTCTCGCTCTGACATTGGAGAACTATTGAGCCGAACTTTACAGCGAAGTCTTGTTTATTGTGGTGCTGAAACGAAAAAACCGAAGAGGTCCAAAAAGGGAAAAGGAGCAAAAACTTGTGAGGGAAAATAACGACAACAATCAAGGTATTTACAGGTATATTAAGAGAAAGAAGGGTGACTAAGAGTAATGTGGGCCCCTTAAAGACAGATGGAGGGGATATTGTAATTGAAAATCAGGAAATGGCAGAGTTGCTCAATATTTACTTTGCATCGGTCTTCATAGAAAATGATGAGGCGAACATAGCAGAGACACGAGGAAAACTGTAAATAAATCAAGGGGATTCAGTGTAAATAAAATAATGGCAATGGAGAAAATAATGAGATTGAAGATTGTCAAATCTCCAGGACCTGATGTTTACCATCCCAGGGGAATAAGAGGAATAGGTAAGGAACTTGTTCATGCTTACTCATGATCGATCAAAACTCTCTTGATTCAGGAATTGTTGCTTTAATTGAAACATTGTCAATGTCACTCCATTATTTCGGATGGGTCGGAGAGATAAAGTTGGAAATTCTAGGCCTATCAGTCTGACGCCTGTTGTGGGGAAGTTACCAGTATCCGTTATTGGGGAAAGAATGACTGAGCACTTGGATAAATATGGAGTAATCAGAGAGAGCCAGCATGGATTTGTAAAGGGGAAGTCAAGTCTAACAAAGCTCGATGAACTTTTTGAAGATGTAACTAACGTGCTCGATAATGGAGTGTCTCTGGGTGTTAGATGGACATTGACTTCCAAAGGCATCCAATAAGGGACCACATAAGAGACTGTCAACAAAAATTAGAGTGCGTGGAATTTAAGGCAACCTATTGAAATGGGCAGGGAGTTGGTTAGAAGGTGGGAGGCAGAGGCCCGGGATAATAAGGGATGTACTCAAATTGGCCGGATGTGATTAGTTCTGGAGCATCAGCTTTTTCCGATATGTATAAATGACGGAGATGAAGGAATAGAGAGCCGAACACTCACGTTTGTCGCTGACATCGAGTTAGGAGGCGCAGTGAGTAGTGTAGATGGGAGCATAAAGTTACAAAGGGAAATTGATAGATTCAGTGAGTTGGTAAAACTGTGTCAGATGGAGCTTACATAGAATTACATCGAATGTACATCACAGAAACAGGCAATTCGGCCCAACTAGACTATACCGGTGTTTATGCTGCAGACGAGCCTCCTCCAACCCCTCTTCATCTAACCCTATGAGCAAACTCTAATATTCCCTTCTCCTCTATGTGCTTATCCAGCTTCCCCGTAAATGCATCCATTCTATTCGCCTTAACTACTCCTTGTGGTGGCGAGTTGAACATTCTAACGCCTCTCTGGGTAAGTCTGTTTCTCTTGAATGCCAGATTGGATACATTAGTGACTGTATTAATGTTTCAGAAGATGGGATGATCGAGTGAATCTCTTCCCACACACGGAGCAGGTGAAAAGTCTCTCCCCAGTGTGAGTGCATCGATGTCTCAGCAGTTCGTTTCTGATTTTAAATCTCTTCCCACAGTCAGAACATTTAAAGGTCTCTCAGTGTGAACTCGCTGGTGTGTCAGAAGGAGGGATGACCGAGTGAATCTCTCCTTACACACGGAGCAGGTGAACGGCCTCTCCCCAGTGTGAACTCGCTGGTGTCTCAGCAGGTTGGATGACTGAATGAATCTCTTCCCACACACAGAGCAGGAGAATGGCCTCTCCCCAGTGTGGGAGCATTGGTGCATCAGCAGGGTGGATGACCGAGTGAATCCCTTCCCACAGGCAGAGCAGGTGAACGGCCTCTCCCCAGTGTGGGTGCGTTGGTGCATCAGCAGGGTGGATGACCGAGTGAATCCCTTCCCACACGCAGAGCAGGTGAACGGTCTCTCCCCAGTGTGAGTGCGTTGGTGTGTCAGCAGATGAATTTTGCTTTTAAATCTCTTCTCACAGTCAGAACATTTAAAAGGTCTCTCATCGGAGTGCACTCGCTGGTGTGACAGAAGGTGTGATGACCGAGTGAATCTCTTCCCACACGCAGAGCAGGTGAACGGCCTCTCCCCAGTGTGAACTCGCTGGTGTCTCAGCAGGTTGGATGCCCAAGTGAATCCCTTCCCACAAGCAGAGCAGGTGAACGGCCCCTCTCCAGTGTGAGTGCGTTGGTGTGTCAGCAGATGAATTTTGCTTTTAAATCTCTTCTCACAGTCAGAACATTTAAAAGGTCTCTCATCAGAGTGAACTCGCTGGTGTGACAGAAGGTGTGATGACCGATTGAATCCCTTCCCACACACGGAGCAGGTGAACGGCCTCTCCCCAGTGTGAGTGCGTTGGTGTTTCAGCAGGTTACTTTTGCATTCAAACCTCTTCTCACAGTCAGAACATTTAAAAGGTCTCTCCCCAGTGTGAACTCGCTGGTGTGTCAGGAGGCCGGATGACTGACTGAATCCCTTCCCACACACGGAGCAGGTGAACGGCCTCTCCCCAGTGTGACGGCGTCGATGAGTTTCCAGCTGTGACGGGTAATTGAATCCCTTCCCACAATCCCCACATTTCCACGGTTTCTCCGTGGTCCGGGTGTCCTTGTGTCTCTCCAGGTTGGACGATCAGTTGAAACCTCGTCCCCACACAGAACACGTGTACGGTTTCTCCCAACTGTGAATGGTGTGATGTTTTTTCTGGCTGTGTAACTGGTTAAAGCTCTTTCCACAGTCAGTGCACTGGAACACTCTCACTCGGGTGTGTGTGTCTCGTTGCTTTTCCACTCACACTGATGTTTGAAATCTTCTCCCATGGATAGAACAGACAAACATTTCTCCTTCCACATTCAAAGGCCGATGATATTCAGGTCCTGATGAATCGAGTGACTCTGTCAGATCTTGATGTGATCTTTGGTTTGAGTTTCCCTCTGCAAATCCTCCCCTGTAAAAGGAGTTCATAAAAGTTATCAATGTAAGTACAGGATAGAAATTCAGATCAGACAACTCTACTTTCTATGGAACATTATTTCCTCTATCATTCCTCAAAGCTGTAAATCCCCGTCCCACACACTCTCCCTCCTCCCTGTGCTGAAATCCAAACCCATCGCATCATCTTTCAGTGGCCCGAATCCATGAGTGAAAGGGTGAGAGAGGAATGTGAGAGTGAGTGTGAGAGAGTGAGTGTGAGAGAGGAATGTGAGAGTGAGTGTGAGTGAGTGTGAGTGTGAGTGTGAGTGTGAGAGTGTGAGAGAGTGAATGTGAGTACAGCAGTGGGCTCGGTGTGGAGAATGAAGTGGAGCAGGTGGAGCATGTTTCAGTGGGGCAGCAGTGATCATAATCTCATTAGGTTTAGAACAGTTATGGAAAAGGACAAGGGACAGTCAAATGTGAAAATTCTTAACTGGAGGAGGGCTAATTCCAGTGAGTTAAAAAGGGATCTTGTCCAGGTGGATTGGAATCAAAAATTGGCAGGCAGAACAGTAATTGAACAGTGGGAGGCCTTCAAGGAGGAGTTGGTTTGGGTACAGAGTGGACAGATTCCCACGAGGTGGAAAGGAACAGCATCCAAAGCTCGAGCTCCCTGGATGACTGAAGATATAGAGATCACCATTTCTCCTTCATTTCCAGACTCTTCCTGACCGATCACCATTTCTCCTTCATTTACAGACTCTCCCTGACCGATCACCATTTCTCCTTCATTTACAGACGCTCCCTGACCGATCCCCATTTCTCCTTCATTTACAGACACTCCCTGACCGATCACCATTTCTCCTTCATTTGCAGACGCTCCCTGACCGATCCCCATTTCCCCTTCATTTCCCGGCTGGTAGTGAGGGGGGGATAATGTTCACTGTTTTATATTCGGGTCTGGGGCCGCACTCGGGGTTTGTAAAGCCTGAGCCTGGGCCTGAGCCCGGACCCGGGCCCCGGGGTTTATTGAGCCTCTTGCTCCGATCCTCTGACCTGCACCGAACGCGCTCCTCCCGCAGCCTCGACTGGCCGCGCATGCTCAGGACACACTGACCGATAATGAGTCACTACTGCGCCTGCGCACTGGGCTCCACTGATTCAGATAGGGCACAATCTGAACCGCGCTGCATGCTGGGTGATGCAGCCGCCATTGATGATCATAATATCAGGCTGGAAAACAAAGACATTGGAAGCAGGAAGAGCGCGTTTGGAACAAAGATAATAAAATAAACTGAAAGCCCAGCTCTTCGTGTGATTTAAATCGGCACAAACACACAGCGCAGACGCTCCACCACTTTGGTGAACTCCAGAAAATATTTCAGCATGGCTTTATGAAGGGGAAGTCATGTCTGACAAATTTGCTTGAGTTCTTCGAGGATATAACGTATAGGGTGGATAAAGGGGAACCAGTGGACATAGTGTATTTAGACTTCCAGAAGGCATTCGACAAGGTGCCACATAAAAGATTATTACTTAAGATAAAAAATCACGGGATTGGGGGTAATATTCTGGCATGGGTGGAGGATTGGTTATCGAACAGGAAGCAGAGAGTTGGGATAAATGGTTCATTTTCGGACTGGCAACCGGTAACCAGTGGTGTTCCACAGGGGTCGGTGCTGGGTCCCCAACTCTTTACAATCTATATTAACGATTTGGAGGAGGGGACCGAGTGCAACATATCAAAATTTGCAGATGATACAAAGATGGGAGGGAAAGTAGAGAGTGAGGAGGACATAAAAAACCTGCAAGGGGATATAGACAGGCTGGGTGAGTGGGCGGAGATTTGGCAGATGCAATATAATATTGGAAAATGTGAGGTTATGCACTTTGGCAGGAAAAATCAGAGAGCAAGTTATTTTCTTAATGGCGAGAGACTGGAAAGTACTGCAGTACAAAGGGATCTGGGGGTCCTAGTGCAAGAAAATCAAAAAGTTGGTATGCAGGTGCAGCAGGTGATCAAGAATGCCAACGGAATGTTGGCTTTTATTGCTAGGGGGATAGAATATAAAAACAAGGAGGTATTGCTGCAGTTATATAAGGTATTGGTGAGACTGCACCTGGAATACTGCATACAGTTTTGGTCTCCATACTTAAGAAAAGACATACTTGCTCTCGAGGCAGTACAAAGAAGGTTCACTCGGTTAATCCCGGGGATGAGGGGGCGGACATATGAGGAGAGGTTGAGTAGATTGGGACTCTACTCATTGGAGTTCAGAAGAATGAGAGGCGATCTTATTGAAACATATAAGATTGTGAAGGGTCTTGATCGGGTGGATGCAGTAAGGATGTTCCCAAAGATGGGTGAAACTAGAACTAGGGGGCATAATCTTAGAATAAGGGGCTGCTCTTTCAAAACTGAGATGATGAGAAACTTCTTCACTCAGAGGGTGGTAGGTCTGTGGAATTTGCTGCCCCAGGAAGCTGTGGAAGCTACATCATTAGATAAATTTAAAACAGAAATAGACAGTTTCCTAGAAGTAAAGGGAATTAGGGGTTATGGGGAGCGGGCAGGAAATTGGACATGAAGCTGAGTTCGGATCGGTCAATGCCCTGTGGGTGGCGGAGAGGGCCCAGGGGCTATGTGGCCGGGTCCTGCTCCGACTTCTTGTGTTCTTTAGATTTGTGGTTGGGATCAGATCAGCCATGATCTTGTTGAATGGCGGAGCAGGCTCGGGGGGCCGATTGGCCTACTCCTGCTCCAATTTCTTATGTTCTTATGTTCTTATTGCTGCAGGAGTTCCTCAGGGCAGTGTCCTAGGCCCAACCATCTTCAGCTGCTTCATCAATGACCTTCCCTCCATCATAAGGTCAGAAATGGGGATGTTCGCTGATGACTGCACAGTGTTCAGTTCCATTCGCAACCCCTCAGATAATGAAGCAGTCCGAGCCTGCATGCAGCAAGACCTGGACAACATCCAGGCTTGGGCTGATAAGTGGCAAGTAACATTCGCGCCAGATAAGTGCCAGGCAATGACCATCTCCAACAAGAGAGAGTCTAACCACCTCCCCTTGACATTCAACGGCATTACCATCGCCAAATCCCCCACCATCAACATCCTGGGGGTCACCATTGACCAGAAACTTAACTGGACCAGCCATATAAATACTGTGGCTACGAGAGCAGGTCAGAGGCTGGGTATTCTGCGGCGAGTGACTCACCTCCTGACTCCCCAAAGCCTTTCCACATCGACAAGGCACAAGTCAGGAGTGTGATGGAATACTCTCCACTTGCCTGGATGAGTGCAGCTCCAACAACACTCAAGAAGCTCGACACCATCCAAGATAAAGCAACCCGCTTGATTGGCACCCCATCCACCACCCTAAACATTCACTCCCTTCACCACCGGCGCACTGTGGCTGCAGTGTGCACCATCCACAGGATGCACTGCAGCAACTCGCCAAGGCTTCTTCGACAGCACCTCCCAAACCCGCGACCTCTACCACCTAGAAGGACAAGGGCAGCAGGCGCATGGGAACAACACCACCTGCACGTTCCCCTCCAAGTCACACACCATCCCGACTTGGAAATATATCGCCGTTCCTTCATTGTCGCTGGGTCAAAATCCTGGAACTCCCTTCCGAACAGCACTGTGGGAGAACCGTCACCACACGGACTGCAGCGGTTCAAGAAGGCGGCTCACCACCACCTTCTCAAGGGCAATTAGGGATGGGCAATAAATGCCGGCCTTGCCAGCGACGCCCACATCCCGTGAACGAATTAAAAAAAAACTCATATATACAGACCCACAGTTCATATATCAACATCACACTCATATACACACACCCACAGTTCATATATAAACATCACACTCAAATATACACACCCACAGTTCATATATAAACATCGCACTCAAATATACACACCCACAGTTCATGTATAAACATCACACTCATATATACACACCCACAGTTCATATATAAACATCGCACTCATATATACACACCCACAGTTCATATATAAACATCGCACTCAAATATACACACCCACTGTTCATGTATAAACATCACACTCATATATACACCCCACAGTTCATATATAAACATCACACTCATATATACACACCCACAGTTCATATATAAACATTACACTCATATATACACACCCACAGTTCATATATAAACATCGCACTCATATATACGCACCCACAGTTCATATAGAAACATCACACTCATATATACACACCCGCAGTTTATAACAGAACAGCGCACTCCGAATCCACACCCAATTTATATTTACCCAAAGTCCTGTTCACAGCTCTCACCAAAGTCTGAACACTGAAAGTTGAACTGTTTTCCAGATACTGTCCGTCCTACTTTGTAATTTTAGCATCGGATTTTATGCAGACCGGCAAAGGGAGCGGAATAGCGGCCCTGCCGGTGAATGCTGCTTCGAACGGAAGTCTCGGTGTCCAGGAGCTGGCGGGGATTGGAAAGCTCTTGTGTCACACGAAGTGTCTGAAAGGCCCGGATACACCTGAAGGTTATCAGTGCGGTGCCCACACCTCGTGCTGTAATGTTAGCGAGCCTGACATCAACTGAAAAGGCGGCTTGTTCGAAACACGTTGTGGTCACAGTTTCATTCTATACATAACTGAACGGAAATCATTGAAAATGGAATGTTTTCTTCGCTGATTCACCATAAACAATATGTTATTATGAAATTTGATTCTCAGTTCCCCAGTGTCAGAGGGAAAATTGCATAAATCCGAGCCAGGCAGGAGTCGAATCTACAATCTTCTGATTCGTAGTCAGACGCGTTATCCATTACGCCACTGGCCCAGCTGATCTGTTTGATTTCATTTTTCATTCAGATTCAACCCACAGATTGACACAGAGAGATAAACACAGCGAGAGATACAGACAGTGTCGGTGAACACAGCGAAATAGACAAGAGATGTCGAAATGTACCAAACGGCCTCAAACTCCACCAGACAGTGGCGGGTATCTGACAGGTATCAGTGAGAGGAGGTGGTGAATTTGCAGTTTGATTTGGCTCCGTGGCTGAGCTGCTCAAAGTGCCCGTTTGGTCGGGGCCTTTTTTGTCTTCAGCCTCCTCTGTGATATTTACCCAATTTGTGAATTAAGCAACAAAATAACACAGAGCGGTATTTGTATTAGTTCCGGAGCCAACAAGGAAAGGATTCCAGATCTGCAGTATGTAAATGTTCCTGCACTGTACAGGCGGACCTCTCATACAATGTGTCCGAAACACCTTTTGAGGATATTGCTCGAGAGGGCTGATTGTACAAACTTCTTTACTTACAACCAGCAACCGAATCTCCATGAAGAGTTGCTCAGCGAAGCTCGTTTCACAGCAGTTTTCGCTGTTCAGCTTTTGTAAAATTGGTTGAAACTCATTTTGAACACATCTGAGTATCAATGAGAAGGTCAGGCACAGGATTGTTGGGATGGAACCGTCTCTAACAATAAGTACAAAGTATAATAGATTATAAAGTGAAAAAAGCCAATCCAATCTCTCAGTCTCTCTGTCACTTTCTCGGTGAGTGAACGTAAACCAACAGAAGAAGCTAAAACAAAGAACTGAGCAGTTTTGTTTGTTTCCTTTTCCTTCGGGCGAGTACAGTTGAAGAGAATGATTTCTGTTTGCTGCTGGACAATTAACTGGAATGAGCAGTGTATCTGGTTCCCATGGTACCCAGTGAAATATCCACGTTTATATCTCCCATTTACACTGATACCTTCCTTCCTCACTAATTATAGGAAACTTTTGGTCAGGTTCAATCACATTTCAGAAGACCAGAAGCGCAAAGCAAGGTCGAAACCTCATGGTGACGTAACCTACAGGCGAGGGAGGTTTGCAGGTTTACCTGGAGCTGTAAATATATAAACTCCTTCCAATGTACAAACTCCCCTCACCAACAGCAATTCAATTCTAACTGATCTGAGACTTTGGTCATTTATGGTGATTATACTTTGTGGAGTTAAAGCAGCAGTAAAATCCGTTGTGTGTTATATACATAGCCGTTCAGTCAATATAAAACATTGTCATCCGACCCACCATGAGCAATGCCACAGGGGGTATGTTAGGTTACGGACAGTTCCGCCTCCAGCAGTTGTTCTCTCGGTCACACATCCGGCATCACCTCTCGGTCTCACACTTCAGAGTCACGCCTGAATATAAACACATTTCTGTTTCACACTTTAACCTGGAGGTCAACAAATCACAAGTCAAGAGGAAAGGAACAAACAAATCAAATATTTAAGAATGTTAACAGATAGAAAATTCACCATAAATGACTGAGAAAAAAATGAAGCAAACGGATCAAGATGAACAATTAACAAAAGGTAACAATTAAAGAAAGGAGAAGGGGAACTGAGAATATCGCCCCAAATAGTTTTTGAAAAATCCTTTTGGTTTACATCTTAGTTTCTCCGTTAAGTTGGGGATGTACATCTAGAAATATTTTTCTTAACATCATAAAGACAATTAGAATACAAGTTTCACAAAGTAGGGATTAATCTTACTTATACGATAGCGTGTTATGTGTTTGTAAAATCTACAATTGTTTTACCATTCTTTAAGTTTAGAGGGATGCTCTGAATATATGTTCTACATTGAAACGTAAGTGGATTAATAAAATAAAATGTGGAAATTTTTTTATGAACATGAAGAGCTGCTTTTCCATCTTACAGATCGCGATATATTTATTTACACAACTGTCATTTGTGAAATGATGGAATGTATTTATTTCTATATCTGTACCGGTGAGGAAATCCCCACTGGATCATTTCCAGGAACCAGTCAAGTACTTAAATTAGTTTGTCAAACCCAAAACACCCGTTGGGAATTGCTGATTGAAAATTTAAATGGAAATCGAGACCATCACAAAGTATTGGAACAAATATACCCGCTGAGGTTTCGGGGTTGTTACTGATTTATTTCTATCACTGAGTAACCTATTTTAAACAGGGTGAAACTACAAATCTAATGATAAGAGTCTGGGTTGGAGAAGGAACAGATGAAAGTATCAAATTTAATTACACTGATTCCACAAACACTGCACACCACATCCCTTAAACATTGTTAACTGTTTCTACATAAAACTGGAGAGGGTGTAAATACAAAGTAACAGAACAAAAAGCTCATTAATGTATCAAATTTAATTTTGATATTGTTGCACAAACACTGAACATCCCATCGCTAAAACATTGTCCCGATCTAAAATCAGTCGGCAGGACCCTGAGACACAGTGAAAATGCTGTGATTTCAACCTGGTTCAAAACACGCAGCCTTCTGATGTGGAGTCAGACGCGACTGTTCTTGCACCAGGCCCACAACAAGCGGCTGGAGCCGGATCCATTGGAGGGCGATCGGTGCAGACTGCCGCCGCGGCTCTCGGAATGTGAGAGGCGGAAGCAGGAGCAGCCTGACCGCCTCAACCACAGCACAGGATCCCCGCTCTCCCTCATGTTGCATAACTGACTCTGTGGCGCAATGGACAGCGTGTTGGACTTCGACTTAATAATCGGAGGGGACATTCAAAGGTTGTGGGTTCGAGTCCCACCAGAGTTGGATTTTAGTTCACGGATCAGGAGCTGGGAAGTGAAATTTTGCAGCAAAACCGCGCAAACTCTCTCAAGGAGGAGACTCAACGTCTGCTCAGACCGAAAGTCAATCTGCTGGACTTCCGGCTCTGTCAGACTGAATGTTCCTTCAGACAGGTTTCTCACTGGACACATGCATCCTGCTGCCGTGTGAGCATTGGTGCTTGAGGGGGAGATTTCTTGCTTGCAGTAATTCTATTCCTGTAAAACTAGCTCCTGAAGTGTGGGATGGAAAGTATCCTGGCTGAGCGGTCTCAGGCGCTGGTTTAAAGCTCCAGTTAAATCCCACGATTTGTAGATGGATCAAAATCATAGTTTGTGTCTCCAAAACCGCAGCGTCCCTCCTGTAAACAAGTAATACTGAACATCTCATCTGCTATTGCAACAGCGCAGTCCGGAGGAACCACATGGCAATTCAAATAAGTAGATGCATTTTGGAACAAACCAAATGTACCTTCAACTCCGGTCGAAATGTTCACAATAAAAAGGATTGTTTGATCTCGGTGAGACTCGAATTAACAACCTCGGTATTTCCCGACCCTGTCCTGTCAGATAAGGACCGCGCACTGACCGATTGCGCCGCTGGAGCCCGGTCACTCTGATCACCTGTCCCACTCTGCTGGAAAGAATCTTAAGGTGAGAGGCCCGAACCTGTGGAAACGTGTCCAGTCACTGTGATGAAACTAATATCTGCACTTCCACTTTCAGCTTCTTTCACATCCTCTGCTCCATCGCACGACAATCGGGTTTTCTGCGAACAGATCAAAATGAACATTGCCAGAAATTCTATCAGTCGTGAGATTTTAACCCAGCGCCCACACAGTGATTGGATTTATTGTCTGAAAGCAGTGAGCTCCGTTCACACAACGCCTCGCCAGTCTTTCACGTTTTGTTTAATGCCCAAATAAATAAATTGGAGCTAATTGACCGCATTTACCCCGTGCTGGGGTTGTTCTCCTTCGAGCAGAGAAGGTTCAGAGGAGATTTGATAGAAGTGTTCAAAGTCATGGAGGGTTCAGATAAAGTTAATAAAGTGAAGCTGTTCCCATTGGCGGAAGTGTCGAGAACCAGAGGACACAGATTTGAGGTGATTGCAAAAGAACCAAAGGCGACATGAGGAAAATCTTTTTTACGCAGCGAATGGTTATGATCTGGAATGTGCTGCCTGAAAGGGCGGTGGAAGCAGATTCAATCGTGGCTTTCAAAAAGGAATTTGATAAATACTTGAAGGGGAAAATGCAGGGCCACGGGATGGGACTAATGGGATTGGTCTTACAAAAGGCAGGTAAGGTATTGATGGGTCGAATGACCTCCTTCTGTGGTGTGTTCATTCTGTGATCAATATTATTTTACACACAGTGAACAGACCATCCCTGAAAGACTGCCCCGCGATAAAACAGAGTGACACTGAAACGTTGCGAAAATGCAATGACCCCGACGTGATTCGAACACGCATCCTTCTGATCTGGAGTCAGACGCGCTACCGTTGCGCCACGAGGCCCACAGAACGCAGCTGGAGCCGGATCCATAGGAGGGGCATCGGTACCGACCGCCACAGGGACTCGAAGAGGCGGAAGCAGCAGCAGCAACACCGCAGGAGCCCCGCTCTCCAATCCAGCCGTTCCCAGCGGAGAGCTGCCAGTCCCGGCCTGAGCCCTGTCTGGGAGCCGCCTGCCATTCAGTCTTTACAGAACGGGACCGATCCAGTTTCAGCTCACACACAAGCTCAGGAATCCCACTCCTGACAGATTCACTTATTTAAACCTTGTTTAGATTCAGTGAATTGGGATTTAATTCAATCCTCATCTGCCCGCCGCTCTGTCAGTTCAGGACTTTATTTAAACCGACACTTGGAGCTCTGTTTTACAGGGTGCCGGATGTTTAAGCATTTCTCAGTCCCACCACGAACACTTTTTGCTGCTAACTTCTGCTTAATACAAAGTTCCCAGGAAGGAGGGAATTTCTCCTGGGTACTGAGTTCGAGTTAAGGAACAATCGAGGTGCGATTACACTACTTGGTGTATTCTATCGGGAGGAGCAAATTTTCAGGGAAATTATAGAGAGGTGCATAAGCCATAGAGTAGTGATAACAGGGGATTTCAACTATCCTAATATAGACTGGGATAGCAATAATATAAGGCGCAAAGAAGGGGAAGAATTTTTGAAATGTGTTCAGGGTAACTTTCTCGACCAGTACGTTTCTGGCCCACTGAGGAAGGAGGCATTGCTGGACTTGGTTCAAGGGAATGAGGCGGGCCAAGTGGAGCAAGTGTCAGTAGGGGAGCATTTAGGGAGCTGCGATCAGTATCATAAGGATTAGAATAGCTATGGAAATGGACTCTGTCCACTCTAAAGTAAAAGTACTCAATTGGATGAGGGTCAATTTCAGTGCGATGAGAACAGATCTGGCCCCGGTAAATTGGAATCAAAGATTGTCAGGCCAAACTATAATTGGACAGTGGGCGCCTTTTAAAAAGATGATTCAGGTATAGAGAAGGTACATTCCAACGAGGTAGAAAGGTCGGGCAACTAAAGCCAGAACTCCCTGGATAATAAGAGAGATAGAGAGTAAGATGAAGCGGGAAACATAAAAGGGAATCAAAAAGTCTTCTACAGACATGTTAACAATAAACGGGTAGTAAGAGGAGGGGCGGGGACGATTCGGGACCATAAAGGAGATCTACTCACGGAGGCAGTGGGCATGGCCTGAGGTATTAAATGAGTACTAGGCCCCACACCTCAGGGAGGCTATATTGGCCTTGGAGGGGGTGCAGCGCAGATTCACCAGAATTATACCGGGGCTAAAAGGGTTAAATTATGCGGACAAGTTGCAGAGAAAAGGTTTGTATTTCCTTGTGTACAGAAGATTAAGTGTTGATGTAATCGAGTTGTTGAAGGTGATTAAATGAGCCAATGGTGAGTGTGTGAGCTGTGAGACAGCTTGAAATCCCAATCCTCTTCACCACTGGGGACTGAGTCTTCCAACATACAGGGATTTTCACTCGTGCAAGTTTCATCCACATTTTCTGCTCTTCATTTCTCCGACCTGCTTGTTGCGCCTTTCCCTTCAATTCAGGACTAACAGGAAAAACTCGATTCTGCCGTCAATCTTCGGGTCACATGGAGAGATTTCAAATCATTGAAATCGACCCTGATCAACCCCAATATCATCACCTACACGTTTGACGAATGCAAAGCGGCTTCTATCGCGGTTTTACTGCACAACTCGTTCAAAGATACTGTCGGTAATTGGAGGGTCTTTCAAGTCATGACACGAACAGAACAGTCCGCACTGCCGTTTTCCCCAAGACGCTTCAGATTCATGGGGAATGGTTTCGGTCTGGCGGTTAAATCAGTTCCCTCTTCACAAATCCGCCTTTGAACCCGTGTCTTTTAGTATTTTTGCTAACTGATACCAAACTGGTTTGTCCTGTACTGTACGTTACTTTCTAAATATTACAGATAAGCAGAGCACTTGAGCTGTCACAGCTGTGACTTTGACTTTTCTCCCTCTCCTCTGGATCTCCCCGGTAACTGCCACTAACCACAATCTTCTCTCACACTTCTCCATCAGGAAGTTCCGAGTCTCGGTTTTCAAATGAAATAACGCCCATCTCTCCAATCACCGACAGCCCAGAGAGAGTTTCTTCGTTTCAGCTCCCAATTTCCCCAAATCCTCAAAGTAGCATGAAAATAATTGTCCTTAAGTTATTAATAATAATATCATTAAAAGTTCTTATCGTCTGGGGTTTTGTTTCAGAAGCCACGGCTTTTAAAGATCACTGCGGATGTTTAACGAATCGCCTCTTGGTTGGAGGTTTCTGTGTGGGAAAGATCAGGAAGCGATAATTGAGAGACCGAGGATGAAGCTGTTTGATGGGAGCACTGGGGACACAGACCGTGCGCGGCTCCAGTGGAGCAATCGGTCAGCGCGCGTTATTTCTACAATAATTATACACTCGAGAAATGCTGGAGTTGTGAGCTCCAGCGCCATCTAAAGTAGTTGAACCTTCTAAACATTTTGACTGGAGTTCAAGGTACAACCGGTTCCATAACACATCGACTTCTTCATGTCCCCATGTGGGCACTGAGGCTCCTCGGGCCTCCCGTCTTGCAATAGCAGGTGAGAGTTTATTTGTTTATAGGAGGGAGAGGGGGCGATTGGCGAGAGCTGAAATGGTAAAGCGGCCGGCACGACATCTTTAAATCTAAAGAACCAAACACACAATTCTTCTTTCCGTGAAGCAGAGATTCATCGGTTTGAAGTGTCGTGTCGGGAAAATTCGGGAGGCAAATCTGCTGCCTGGTGTCACGGTGTAACGGGTGAAATTATTCAGCTTTCAATTGTTGATCGGCTGAAATGTCGAGAGGCCTTTTCCAGCTCCCGTGTGGAACAAGTTCAGCTTTTGAGCCATTGGGTAAAGTGTATTTTTTATTGCTGCGAACGAATGACAAGACATTTTGTACAAACAAGAAGAATTGCACAATCATAAGTTCGCTGTCCATGTTTCTTACATCATGTTCAACAGAAACAAGGATTCTCCTCAACACGTTGCTAAAAATTGTATCAAAGGGATACTCCCCCAAATTCGATAGCGACAGGGATAATTCAGAGTCCCACCATGAATCTGTATGATGGAAACCAGTCCACCAGCGAACCTGGAGAGCTCAGTCGGTAGAGCATCAGACTTTTAAAACAGGTAGTGATCTGAGGGTCCAGGGTTCAAGTCCTTGTTTAGGCTAAAAGTTTTAAAACAGCTGGCAAGTTCTGCTTTTCCAGCGGACCAACATCAGCGAAAGGAGCAAGAGTTGGCCATTCAGTCCCTCGAGCCTGCTCCGGCATTTGATAACGTCATCGCTGATCTTCGACCTCAAATCCACTTTCCCCACCTCCCCCCATATCCCTTGAGTTCTTTAGTGTCCAAAAATCTATCTTTCTCTGTTTTGAATCTATTCAATGGCTGAGCATCCACAGCCCGCTGGGGTGGAGAATTCCAATGGTTCACAACCATCTCAGTGAAGAAATTATTCCTCATCTCTGTCCGAAATGGTCAGTCCCTTATCTTGAGATTATGACCCTTAGTTCTAGACTCTCCAGCTAGGGGAAACAGTATCCCAGCATTTACTCTGTCAAGCCCTCTAAGAATTTTATATGTTTCAATATATCACCTCATTATTTTAAACTGCAGAAAATATCGGCCCATTCTGCTCAATCTCTCCTCACAGGACAACCCTCTTATCCCAGGAATCAATCTAGTGAACCTTTGTTGCACCCACTCGAAGGCAAGTATATCGTTCCCAGGTAAGGAGATCAAAACTGTACACAGTACTCCAGATGCGGTCTCACCAAAGCCCTATATAATTACAGCAAGACTTCCTTATCCTTGTACTCCAGCCACCTCGTAATAAAGGCCAACACACCATTTGCTTTCCTAATTGCTTGCTGCACCTGCATGTTAACTTTCTGTGATCCGTGTACAAGGACACACAAATCCCTCTGAATACCAACACTTCATAGTCTCTCATCTTTTAAAAGATATTCTGCTTTTCTATTCTTCCCACCAAAGTGAATAACCTCACATTTCCCCACTTTATACTTCATTTGCCAACTTCTCGCCCACTCACTTAACCTGTCTGTTTCACTTTGCATCCTCTTTGTGTCCTCCTCACAGCTTACTTTCCCACCAATTTTGTCTCATCAGCAAACTTGGATACATTACACTCGGTCCCTTCATCTAAGTCATTAATATAGATTGTAAATATCTGAGGCCCAAGCACTGATCTTCACGGCACCCCACTAGTTACAACCTGCCAACCCGAAAGTGACCTGTTTATTCCGACTTTCTGTTTTCTGTCCGTCAACCAATCCCCAATCCATGTTAATATATTACCCACAATCCCATGAGCCCTAATCTTGTTCAACAAACTTTTGCATGGCACCTTATTGAATGCCTTTTGAAAATCCAAATGTACTACATGCACTGGTTCTCCCTTATCTACCCTGCTATCTACACCCTCAAAACCTCTAATAGATTTGTCAAACACGATTTCCCTTTCATAATAGCAAGTTGCATGTGCCGAATCATAATATGATTTTCTAAGTGCCCTGTTACCACCTCCCTAGTAATAGATTCTCGCATTTTCCCTCCTACTATTGTCAGGCTAAATGGCCTGTAGTTCCCTGTTTTCTCTCTCCCTCTTTCTTGAATAAAGGGGTTACATTTGGTACCTTCCAATCCATGGGGACCTTTCTAGAATCATGGGAACTCTGGAAGATAAAACCAGTGCGTCCACTTTCTCTGCAGCCACCTCTTTTTAAACCCTAGGATGTCGGCCATCAGGGCCAATGAATTTGTTAGCTTTTAGTCCCATTAATTCCTCCAGTACTTTTTCTTTACTAATCTTAATTGCTTTAGGTTCCTCACTCTCATTAGAACCTTGGTTCCCCAATACTTCTGGTATGATTTTTGTGTCTTCTACTGTGAAGACAGATACAAAATACTTGTTAAATGTCTCTGCCATTTCCTTATTCTCCATTATAAATTCTCCTGTCTCTGTCTCCAAAGGACCCATGTTTACTTTCGCTAATCCCTTCCTTTATATACACTTGTAGAAGCTCTTACAATCCATTTTTATGTTTCTTGCTGGTTCTATTTTCTCCCATTTTAACAATTTCTTGGTCATCCTTTGCTGATTTCTCAAACTCTCCTAATCCTCAGGCTTACTATTCTTTTTGGCAACATTATAAGCCTCTTTTAACCTAATACTATCATTAATTTCTCCAGTTAGCCAAGGTTGGACCACTTTTCCGGTGGAGCTTTTAATCCTCAATGGAATGTAATTTTGTTGAGGAATTCTAAATTATTTCTTTAAATGTTCACCATTGCTTATCTATTATCATATTTTAATATCATTTCCCAAACTACCTGAGCCAACTCACCCCTCATAACTACGTTATTGGTTTTGTTTAAATTTGAGACCCTAGTTTCGGACTTAACGACAACACTCTCAAACTCAATATCAAATTCTATCATATTATGATCATTCTTCCCCAGAGGATCATCTACTATAAGATTACTAATTAACCTTGTCTCATTACACAATACTAGATCTAAAATAGCCTGTTCCCGTGTTGATTCCTCGACATATTGATCTAGAAAACTGACTCGAATGAATTCCATGAACATAAAACAGCTTATCTTGAGTTGCAAACATGGTGTCAACACGAAGGGATGACTTATGACTAGAAGCCATGGCCAGATCTGCCAGGTGAATTAGATGTTTGCTGCTAACATGGAGAATTAATGAAACCAAGACTTCCCTGCAGAGCAAGGAGTTGGAAAGAAAGATGCTGGGCATTGAGAGGCGAAGGATTTTGTCGATAGCAGGATGAATAGACAAAAGGATCACAACTCCCTGCTTATTTTCTATATTGATAAATATAGACAGAAATCTCATCTCCGTGCTTCTTTCAGATAATGATTGTCTTCATGCTCAAGAGATCACTGATCCAAGCCAATTATCTCCTCTCGCACTCTCCTTCCAATCCTGCACACGTTGCTTAACTTTGAAATTGTGCATTTTTTCACAGTGGAATTCAATTTAAAGGAAACGATGCTGTGATCAGCTAGTGTTGTTCAGGAGATGGAGCACCAGGAAATACACAAAAGGCTGATGATAACAGTGACTGTTCAGACACTGTGAGCTACAGTTAAAGGTCAGCAACATTTAAAGTGTCAGGCAGCAGATCTTTTCCAAATCTTGACACAAATGGCAAGAAAATGTAACGCGGACTTTGATCAATGTCACGACTTCCAAATAGCAGACATTTTAGACACAAGGCAAGAAAGATTTACAAGGATGTTACCTGGACTGTGGAATTTTAGCTGTGAGGAAAGATTGGATCGGCTGGGGTTGTTTTCTTTGGAACAGAGGAGACTGAAGGCAGATTTAATTGAGGTGAACAAAATTATGAGGGTCCCAGATAGCATGGATTGGAAGGACCCACTTCTCTTAGCAGAGAGGTTAATAACCAGGGGTATAGATTTAAAGTGATTGGTAGAAGGTTTAATGGGGAACTGAGGAGAAATTATTTCACCAAAGGGTTGTGGGGATCTGGAACTGACTGCCTGAAAGGGTGGTTGAGGCGGACACTCTCATCGCATTTTAGGAATACTTGAAGTGCTGGAAGCTACAAGGCTGTGGGCCAAGAGCTGGAAAGTGGGATTAAGCTGGATAGCTCTTTTTCGGCCGGCACAGACGCGATGGGCCGAATGGCCTCTTTCTGTGCCATAAATGTCTTTGATTCTATGAGTCTAATTAACGGTAAGCAGGGTAGTTCAGTGATCATGAGATCGCTACTGAAGATAAATAACTGCTGGGAACCAAGCAATGTGTCCTTGTAAACCACAGACTGGGGAAGTTCTAGCTCCAGTGACAGAGATGGATCACTACAGGGTATAAAAGTGACGGGATGCTGATGTAAGGGGCAGTCAGGACTGGAGACACCTGAGATCAAGCTCAGGGTGCCTGAGGTTCCATCCAGCGGGATCATCTCGTGTACACGGGGGACTGGCATGTTAACTCTGGTACAGTACAGGAAAGAGAATTTGCTCAGATATTTCTTAATGAGGTATTAAAGTTACTGACTCTCAGACTTATTAATTAATATGACAATGCATTAGTTAGAACCTGCCATCCCGAAGACTCTCTGCTCCTCTAATTTTAAACTTTGACTATTTAGTGTACATTTCATCTCATTTTTCTTCCTCTAAAAATGCATCACGTCACATTTCTCTGCATTAAATTTCACCTGCCTGTTTACGAACCTGTGGACGTCACAATGAAGTCACTGACACTACTCTTCACAGTTCCCCACGCTGCCAATGTTGGCGTCACCTATAGATTTTCACCTTGTGTCCCATATACCCAAGCTCAGATCATTCTCTATATTGAGAAGAGCAATGGTCCCAACACTGACCCTGGGGGACACCACTGTTTACATCCCTCCAGTCTGAAGAACATCCATTAACCACTACTCTCTGTTTTCTGCCCTTGACACAACTTCCAATCCACACTGCCGCATTCATTTAAATACCGTGGGTATTAATTTTATCAACAAGCCACCTGTCCGTCATCTTATCAAACACCTTTTCACAATCCATCAACACAACATCCACGACATTCCCTTCATCAGTAGACTTGTGATATCTCAATTAATCCATGTTGGCTGTTCTTAATTAATGTGTTTTTCTAACAAATGTTGAAATGTTTGCTCCACCTCATCTGGTTTCACCTGTTTCAAGCCACAACAGAATTGTCGAGTTTTCTCCTGGAGCTTAAGATAAATTAATTTTTTTAAATGATGCTTCAGTCAATGAGGGATATCTGGACTTCGAACCGCCCATTCAGTGGCGCAACTCCCGCCCCTCACACACTCCGATTGGTTGGAGGACCAACTGTCCGCACAGCCGTCCAGTCAATTTACCATAAGACCATAAGAGATAGGAGCAGGAGGAGGCCATTCGGCCCCTCGAGCCTGGTCCGCCATTTAATGAGATCATGGCTGATTTGATTTTTACCTCAACTCCACTTTCCCGCCCTTTCCCCATATCCTTTGACTCCCTTGCTGATCAAAAATTTGTCTAACTCAGACTTGAATGTATCAATGACTCAGCCTCCACAGCTTTTTGGGGTAAAGAATTCCAAAGACTCACGATGCTCTGGGAGAAGAAATTCCTCCTCATTTCCGTCTTAAACAGGTGACCCCTTATTCTGAGACTATGCCCCCTAGTTTTAGATTTCCCCCATGAGGGGTAACATCCTCTCAGCATCTACGCTATCGAGTCTCCTCAGAATCTTGTCTGTTTCAATAACATCTCCTCTCATTCATCTAAACTCCATTGAGTATGGAACCAGCCTGTTCAATCTTTCATCATAAGACAACCCTTCCATACCCGGAATCAACCTCGTGAACCTTCTCTGAACTGCCTCAAATGCAAGTATGTCCTTCTTTAGAACTGTATGCAGTACTCCAGTTGTGGTCTCACCAGCACCCTGTACATTTGTAGCATGACTTCACTGCTTTTATGCTCCATCCTCCTAGACATAAAAGCCAATATTCCGTTTGCCTTCCGGATTACCTGCTGCACCTGTATGTTGAATTTTGTCTTTCTTGCACGAGGAAACCCAGATCCCTCCATACTGCAACATTTTGTAGTATTTCTCCATTCCAATAAAAAAGCAAAATTTTTTTTCCTCCCAAAGTGGATGACTTCACATTTTCCCACCTTATATTCAATCTGCCAATTTTTTGCCCATTCGCTTAACCAGGCAACATCCCCTCGCAGACACGTTGTGTCCTCATTGCAACTTGCTTTTCCAACTATCTTTGTATCATCAGCAAATCTGGCCACAAGACACTCTGTTCCTTCATCCACGTCATTGATATACATTGTAAATAATTGAGGCCACAGCACTGATCCCTGCAACACCCCACGAGTTATATGAAATGCCGATAAATTTCCACTCCTCCTATTGGTCCGGAACTCTCCTTAATCGTCAGGGCGGGATTAATGGTGAGACTGGCGGTCCCGAGGTGCATTTGGAAAATAAACATTAATTGAACCCTTCAGTTGCAACATTTAATAAAACGAAATTAATAAAACTCACTGAAAAATTTTTTCTGGCGTTCACCAAATTCGAGGTGGAGGGGGGGATTCTATGCTGTGTGTTTGTGCCGGTTTTAATGGCTCGAAGCGCTGGGGTTTCCGTTTATTTTATTATCCTTGGTCCAAACGCGCTCTCCCTGCCTCTAATGTCTTTGCTTTTCGTCTAGATATTACGATCATCAATGGCGGATGTATCACCCAGCATGCAGCGCGGTTCAGATTGTGCCCTATCTGAATCAGTGGAGCCCAGTGCGCAGACGCAGTAGTGACTCCTTACCGGTCAGTGTGTCCTGAGCATGCGCGGCCAGTCGAGGCTGCGGGAGGAGCGCGTTCGGTGCAGGTCAGAGGATCGGAGCAAGAGGCTCAATAAACCCCGGGGCCCGGGTCCGGGCTCAGGCCCAGGCTCAGGCTTTACAAACCCCGAGTGCGGCCCCAGACCCGAATATAAAACAGTGAACATTATCCCCCCCTCACTACCCGCCGGGAAATGAAGGGGAAATGGGGATCGGTCAGGGAGCGTCTGTAAATGAGGGAGAAATGGCGATCGGTCAGGGAACGTCTGTAAATGAAGTAAAAATGGCGATCGGTCAGGGAGCGTCTGGAAATGAAGGAGAAATGGCGATCGGTCAGGGAGCGTCTGCAAATGAAGGAGAAATGGCGATCGGTCAGGGAGCGTCTGTAAATGAAGGAGAAATGGCGATCGGTCAGGGAACGTCTGTAAATGAAGGAGAAATGGTGATCGGTCAGGGAGCGTCTGCAAATGAAGGAGAAATGGTGATCGGTCAGAGAGCGTCTGTAAATGAAGGAGAAATGGTGATCGGTCAGGGAGCGTCTGTAAATGAAGGGAAATGGGGATCGGTCAGGGAGCGTCTGTAAATGAAGGGGAAATGGGGATCGGTCAGGGAGCGTCTGTAAATGAAGGGGAAATGGTGATCGGTCAGGGAGCGTCTGTAAATGAAGGAGAAGTGGTGATCGGTCAGGGAGCGTCTGTAAATGAAGGGGAAATGGTGATCGGTCAGGGAGCGTCTGTAAATGAAGGGGAAATGGTGATCGGTCAGGGAGCGTCTGTAAATGAAGGGGAAATGGTGATCGGTCAGGGAGCGTCTGTAAATGAAGGAGAAATGGTGATCAGTCAGGGAGCTTCTGTAAATGCAGGAGAAATTTTGATCAGTCAGGGAGCATCTGTAAATGAAGGAGATATGTGATTGGTCAGGGAGCGTCTACAAATGAAGCAGAAATGGTGATTGGTCAGGGAACGTCTGTAAATGAAGGAGAAATGGTAATCGGTCAGGGAATGTCTGTCAATTAAGGAGAAATGGTGATCAGTGAGGAATCGTCTATAAATGAAGGAGAAATGGTGATCGGTCAGGGAACGTCTGTAAATGAAGGAGAAATGGTGATCGGCCAGGGAGCATCTGTAAATGAAGTAGAAATGGTGATCTCTATCTCTTCAGTCATCCAGGGAGCTCCAGCTTTGGATGCCATTCCTTTCCACCTCGTGGGAATCTGTCTACTCTGTACCCAAACCAACTCCTCCTTGAAGGCCTCCCACTGTTCAATTACTGTTCTGCCTGCCAATTTTTGATTCCAATCCATCTGGACAAGATCCCTTTTCAACTCACTGGAATTAGCCCTCCTCCAGTTAAGAATTTTCACATTTGACTGTCCCTTGTCCTTTTCCATAACTGTTCTAAACCTAATGAGATTATGATCACTGCTGCCCCACTGAAACATGCTCCACCTGCCCCACTTCATTCTCCACACCGAGCTCACTGCTGTACTCACATTCACTCTCTCACATTCACTCTCTCACATTCACTCTCTCATATTCACTCTCTCACATTCACTCTCACATTCACTTTCTCACATTCACTCTCACACTCACTCACATTCACTCACATTCACTCTCTCACTCACTCTCTCACACTCACTCACATTCACTCTCTCACACTCACTCTCTCACACTCACTCTCTCACACTCACTCTCTCACACTCATTCACATTCACTCTCTCACACTCTCACTCTCTCACACTCTCACTCTCTCACACTCTCACACTCTCACACTCATGGTTTCGGGCCACTGAAAGATGATGCGATGAGTTTGGATTTCAGTGCAGGGAAGAGGGAGAGTGTGTGGGACGGGGATTTACAGGTTGAGGCACAAGAGAGGAAAGAATGTTTTGTAGAAACTAGAATTCTGAATTTCTATCCTGTACTTACAGTGATTACTTTTATAAACTCCTTTATAGGGTATTAGAAGGGGAGGATTTGCAGAGGGAAACTCAAACCAAACAGCAGGCCAAGATCTGACAGAGTCACTCGATTCATCAGGACCTGATTATCATCGGCCTTTGAATGTGGAAGGAGAAATGTTTGTCTGTTCTGTCTGTGGGAGAAGATTTCAAACATCAGTGTGAGTGGGAAAGCACCGAGACACACACACCCGAGTGAGAGTGTTCCAGTGCACTGACTGTGGGAAGAGCTTTAACCAGTTACACAGCCTGAAAAAAGATCGCACCGTTCACAGCGGGGAGAAACCGTACACGTGTTCTGTGTGTGGACGAGGCTTCAACTGATCGTCCAACCTGGAGAGACACAAGGACACCCGGACCATGGAGAAACCGTGGAAATGTGGGGACTGTGGGAAGGGATTCAATTACCCGTCCCAGCTGGAAATTCATCGACACAGTCACACCGGGGAGAGGCCGTTCACCTGCTCCGTGTGTGGGAAGGGATTCACTATTTCATCCAGCCTCCAGACACACCAGCGAGTTCACACTGGGGAGAGACCTTTTAAATGTTCTGACTGTGAGAAAAAGTTTAAATGCAAAAGGAATCTGCTGGCACACCAACGTACCCACACTGGGGAGAGGCCGTTCACCTGCTCCGAGTGTGGGAAGGGATTCACTCAGTCATCCCTCCTCCTGACACACCAGCGAGTTCACACTGGGGAGAGGCCGTTCACCTGCTCCGTGTGTGGGAAGGGATTCACTCAGTCATCCCTCCTCCTGACACACCAGCGAGTTCACACTGGGGAGAGGCCGTTCACCTGCTCCGAGTGTGGGAAGGGATTCACTCAGTCATCCCTCCTCCTGACACACCAGCGAGTTCACACTGGGGAGAGGCCGTTCACCTGCTCCATGTGTGGGAAGGGTTTCACTCGGTCATCCCTCTTCCTGACACACCAGCGAGTTCACTCTGATGAGAGACCTTTTAAATGTTCTGACTGTGAGAAGAGGTTTAAAAGCAAAAGTAATCTGCTGATACACCAACGCACTCACACTGCGGAGAGACCGTTCACCTGCACCGTGTGTGGGAAGAGATTCACTCAGTCGTCCAACCTGCTGACACACCAGCGAGTTCACACTGGGGAGAGGCCGTTCACCTGCTCCGTGTGTGGGATGAGATTCACTCAGTCATCCACCCTGCTGAGACACCAGCGAGTTCACTCCGATGAGAGACCTTTTAAATGTTCTGACTGTGAGAAGAGGTATAAAAGCAAATTTAATCTGCTGACACACCAACGCACTCACACTGGGGAGAGGCCGTTCACCTGCTCAGTGTATGGGAAGGGATTCACTTGGGCATCCAACCTGCTGCAACACCAGCGAGTTCACACTGAGAGACCTTTAAATGTTCTGACTGTGGGAAGAGATTTAAAATCAGAAACGAACTGCTGAGACATCGACGCACTCACACTGGGGAGAGACTGTTCACCTGCTCCGTGTGTGGGAAGAGATTCACTCGATCATCCCACCTTCTGAAACATTAACTTGTTGACACTATTGAGTGACCTTTTAATGCAGTGACTGTGAGAAGAGCTTTAAAAGCAGAAATGAACTGCTGACACATCAACGCATGCCCATTGGTTGAGAGACTGTTCACCTGCTCCGTGTGTGGGAAGGGATTCACTCAGTCATTACACGTGCTGAGACACCAGCGAGTTCACGAAATGAACAGGTCCAACGAGCCGGTCTGTAACACAGGCCAATGACTCAGTGCAGCTCGTGACCCAGTCACTGGGCTCCGTTATAGCCTCTCCTGTCAGTAACACACAAAGAGAAATTGTAAATCTGAAACAGAAAGAGATAATGTACAACACTTCATATCAACCACCAGTTTTTCCCTCTTTCCGGCTTTTAAAACAATCTGTTTCACAGTTTGTCAAACCCGAAACAGCCTCTGGGATTTGCTGATTGAGAATTTCAGTGGAAATTGGGACCGTCATTAAGTATCGGAACAAATATCCCCGCTGAGGTTTCGGGATTGTTACTAGTTTATTTATATCAGTGAGTGACCAATTTTAAACTCGGTGAGGGTCCAAACCTAAGGTAAGAGCCTGGGATAGACAAGAGATTCTTCAATGTATTAAGTTAAATTACACTGATTCCACCAACACTGGACATCACATCCCTCAAACATTGTTACCTGTTACTGTATAAAACTGGTGAGGGTGGAAATGGGAAATAACTGAAAAAAAATTCATTGTATCAAAGTTAATTCTGATCATCATTATTATACAAACATTCTACAGCCGGTCCCTTAAAAAGGACCCAATATCAAACCAGTCCCCAGTCCTTGGGCCTGTGCCTATGTTGTGATTTGCACCCGCTTCTGACTGACTTGGTATCAGACGCACTCCCGTCAACAGTAAACGGATGGAGCCGGATCCATAAGAGAAAAATGAGGACCGAGCTCCGCGGTTCTCCCAGAGTGCGGGAGGCGGAGTAACAGCAGCAGACAGAGAGATCTCTCTAAACCAGCCGCTGCCGCCGGAGAGAAGCGAGTCCCGTTCCGAGCCGTGTCTGTCAGGCGCCCGCTGACCCTCTCTTCACTGAAGGGGACCGATTCAGCACCAACTCACACACCCACCATTGGATCATTGAATCACCTTCAACACCTGAATTACATCACCACTTAATCCTCTATACACGAGGAAATACAAACCTTGTCCACACAACTTGCCCTCACAATGTTACCATTTTAGCCCCGGTATCATTCTGGTCTTTCTTCGCTGCACCTCCTGCAAGGCCAATATATCCTTCCTGAGGTCTGGTGCCCAGGACTGAATGCCGTGCTCTAAATGTGGCCTTAGCAGAGTTTATAGAATTCTAACATAACTTCCACCCTTTTGAATTCCAGTTCCCTTGAGATAAAGGCCGACATTCCATTAGCCATTTTAATTATTTTTTGCACCTGTCTGCCAACTCTTCCTGATTTCCCGAAGGATCTCTGCTCACCCACAGTTCCTGGCTTCTCACCATTTTGAAAATACTCTGATTTATCTTGCTTCGGGCCAAAGTGGATGGTCTCACACTTCCCCAGATTGAAACTTTGAACAGTCTGGGGCTCTTTTGTATGGAAAAGAGAAGGCTGAGGGTGACCTGATACAGGACTTTAAGATTATGCAAGGGTTTGATAGGTCAGATGTCGATAAGGTGTTTGTACTTTTGGGAGTGGGGACGTCAGAACTTAGGGCCATAAATATAATAGTCATCAATAAATCCAATCTGGCATTCAAGAGAAACATATTTATCCAGAGAGTCGTTAGAATGTGCAGCTCGCTCCCACACGGAGTAGTTAATGCGAATATCATGGATGCATTTACAGGGAAGCTGGATAAACACATGGAGGAGAAAGGAATATTCGGGTTTGCTCATAGGGTTAGATGAAGAGGGGTTGGAGGAGGCTCGTCTGCAGCATAAACACCGGTATAGTCCAGTTGGGCCGAATTGCCTGTTTCTGTGATGTACATTCGATGTAATTCTATGTAAGCTCCATCTGACACAGTTTTACCAACTCACTGAATCTATCAATTTCCTTTTACAACTTTATGCTCCCATCTACACTACTCACTGTGCCTCTTAACTTGGTGTCGTCGATAAACCTGGATATACCGCTCTCTATTCCTTTATCTACCTCATTTATACATATAATAAAAAGATGATTTGCCGGTACAGATCCCTGGGGGACACGACTAACCACATCCTATCAATTTGAGTACATACCCATTAACCTTACTCTCTGTCTCCTACCTCCAAACCAACTCCCTCGCCATTTCAATGGGTTGCTATAAATTCCACATGTTCTCATTTCTGTTAACAGTCTCTGATGCTAAACCTTATCGAATCCCTCTGGAAGTCAATATGCACATAACCCCCATGGACACTCCATCATTTACCACATTAGTCACATTTTCAAAAAGTTCAACTAGTTTCGTTAGACTTGACTTACACTTTACAAATCCATGCTGACTCTCTCTGATCAATTCATGTTTATCCAAGTGCTCAGTCATTCTTTCCCTAATAACAGATACTGGTAACTTCCCCACAACAGACGTCAGACTAATAGGTCTATAATTTCCTGTTTTATCTCTCCTACCCTTCCTAATTAATGGAATGACATTTGAATTTTTTCAATCCATGGAACAATTCCTGAATCAAGAGAGTTTTGAACGATCATGACTAAAGCATGTACAATTTCCTCACCTATTCCCCTTCGTCCCCTGGGATGGTCACCATCAGGTCCTGGAGATTTGTCTATCTTTAGTCTAATTGTTTTCTCCAATACCATTATTTTACTTACACTGAATCCCCTTGATTTATTTTCAGTTTTCCTCGTGTCTCTGGTACATTATCCTCATGCTTTTCTGTGAGTGTCAAAAAAGGCTGCCATTTCCTGATTTTCAATTACAATATCACCTCCATCTGTCTTTAAGGGGCCCACATTACTCTTAGTCACCCTTCTTTCTCATAATATACGTGTAAAAACCTTGAAAGTTGTCCTTAATTTCATTCACAAGTTTTTCTCGTTTTCCCTCTTTGCACCTTTTACGATTTTTTTTTAGTTTCAGCACCACAATAAACAACTCTTCACTGTGAAATTTGCTCAATTAGTTCTTTAGTGTCAGAGCGAGAATTGTCCATCCCTAATTTATTTAAAGTAACAAACAGAAGCACAAATATTCATCCGTGTATCAAAGCACTGATGGACACACAAAGATAAACACAGCCTGAAACGCAGTCAGTATCGGGATTCACAGGGAAACGGGCAAGTGAAATAGACAAAGATCAAACAGTCTGAACCCACAACAGAATGTAACGTGTAGCTGATAGATATTAATGAGAGGAGGTGGGAAACAGTACCATGAATTGGCTCCGTGGCTTAGTTGGTTAAAGCACCTGTCTAGTAAACAGGAGATTCTGGGTTCAACTCCCAGCGGTGCCTTTGTGTAATTCGTGGTGTTTAGTGAATTTGAGAAGCACACAGTGCTGTGTTTTGTTCAGGATCCAACACGGAACTGATCAGATGGTCTTTTCATTATGCAGACAGCCCTCTCACAGAATGTGCCCGTGACATGTTCTTGTTTCTGGGCTCGTTGAGTTCGGGGTTTAATTCTCGATTCGAGGTTCATACCCTGGAGAAACCCTAATTTAACCCTAGACTTTTTATCTTGAGCTGCGGTTCAGACTTTTGCTGAGAGGGAAAAGAAGTCCCCAAATCACTCCACCTGAATCTCACGCGGTCTCGGAAGAAGTTCAGTTCAAACAATCAGGACTTTAAAGGCACCTCAATGACCTGCACTTTCATTGAATGAGCTTTGCTTACAATTGCATTCGACCATGAAGCCGCTCTGGGCTTTCATCACACTGAAGCAGAGTGTGGCCGCTCTGTATCTGTGAGCATGTCGGTGACGAGGTTAGCTCTGATATTGGTCGCTCTCAATTTTTAAGATCTCGCCAAGCTCTGGGAAAAGAAACCGGGAATCGAATTGTCCCTGTAAGTGATGAATTGAAGGGATTGGTGCTCCAAGCAGATCTGGAAAATTCACAGTGCGGTCGCTCAGGAATTCCAAATCCACCCTCTCGCCACTCAACGATCACATTAACTGAGTAGAGAATAAATGTCACACCCTTTATTTTGGAAAAGCAAAACGGTGGGGATTTTTATCATAGCCCGATGCCTTTCGTGTTGGATCAGATGTTCCCCGTTGCGTTACTTTCATCTTCATCGGAGAACCGGTTCGGGCGTTCCTGTGATAAACGGCGACAATTGCCTGTTAATGTTAAATTTAAGATGCAGTCTATAAAATTATGAAATTTCATCACATGCAAAGCACAAAAATCTTATTAAAGTTTTGACTGTCTCTCGGTAACCACGTCAGCATCTCCTTCAGTCTGAAATAGAAAGTTATTGGTTGATTAATGGTGATTAAAACAGTCATTCAACTACGAACAGGGTTTAATTATCTTCATGTAATTATTTATTAAGTTCATAACTCTTGTTAAATTTAATTCTCTGACTGGGAATGGAACCACCCGGTGATGAGAGCACTGAATTTTAACCACCAGTCCATCGGGGAGCTCCCAGGATTGAGCACCGATGACATTTATTTTTCATGGAACTGATGACATTTATTTTTCTTTCACTCTTCCGTGATTCATTCAGCTCTGTGTTTATTCTCAGGCCTCTTATCTCTCCCTTCTTTTCAGCTTCTGACTGCGGATATTCCTCTGGTCAAATATGAATAATATAGAATATCTCACAGCCCCGCTATATTTGCTCCTTCTCTGCACAGTTCTGTACAAAATCAAACTGTAGGCAGATACCGACAGTGTGTCTCCCTCACTCCCCACAGGAGCAGCAGGAGATGACACTTTAAACTGCCAGTTGCTTCAAACGATGCCCGATAGACCTGCGTTGCCTTAGAGTTTTCCCAGGAGCTGCATTGATTCGATGCGTGAATTTTGGAAATGGAAACATGTCCATCAGCAGCTTGTGGGAGTATTTTCCCTCACTTTCCATTCCATGTCCATGCCGACTTGCACTTGGTGCTGTCATTGCCTGAACATCACCTTCTGTCCCGATAGTAGTTCGAACAGAAAATGCCATTTTGTGCGAGCAGCTTGTCTGACACGAAAATGACCTGAATTACAAAGGGGCAAGTGGGAAAGGCCGCGTTGGTCTGCTTGTTCACAGCAAAGAATTTTCAGCGTTTCCTTGTGGTCCAGTGTTTAGGATTCGGAGCTTTCATCACCACGGCAACAGTTCGATTGATGTCTGTCTCAACATCCACATATTATCCACTCTACCATAAGTGGACTGGACTCAAATTGCTGATTTTTCACTGTGAGGGTGAAGAGATATAAATGTGTGGACATTAGCTACGAATTCATCAGCTGGGTTGCACCTTTGCTTCTCCCCCCGTCTCAGTCTTTCCATCTTTACCCTTCACTGCCGGTGTTCCAGGTTCGATCATCCGTGGCCGTTCAACGAAGCCTGAGAAGTCCATGAGGGAAAAACACAGAGAGTCAGAGACAGAGACAAGGTGGGATCAAAGTATAGGAAGAAATAGGATCAATGTCAAGTTCTGCGAACGGGCAGAATTTAAGATGGAGCTTGGGAGAGATTCCTTCACGTGTCTCGCAATTTTGCAAGAGACCATTGGGCTCCGAATTAAAAGCATAAGCCGCGCTGGAGAGTCTCTCTGAGAGAGGGAATGCAGTTCGTCAACTCCAGTTCATCGTTATTTGAGCAGTAAAAATAACTTTAAGAAGTATCACTGGGAACAGGATTCGAACGTACGCAGGAAATCCCCAGGGGATTTCGAGTCCAACGCCTTAACCACTCGGCCATCGCAGCTACAAACATCTGTTGTGCACGGCTGTAAATCAGAATGTGATCTGTGATACAATGTTCTCTCTGACAGGTGAAAGGCCCTGATCCCTGGTCTGTGCTGATTCTCTGACAGTTTACTGGGTAAAGGCCCTGATCCCTGGTCTGTGCTGATTCTCTGATAGTTTAGTGGGATTCATTCTGTATCTGTCAGTCTCTGGTACAGTGTGTGAACTTGGGATTGATTCTGTATCTTGTCAGCATTGTGTGTGAGAGTTTGTGATTCATTCTTTATATGCAGTCTCTCATACTGTGTGTTAGTGTGGGATTCTTTCGGTATCTGTCAGTCTCTGGTACTCCGTGTGAGTGTGGGACTCATTCTTTATATACAGTCCCCATGACTGTATGTGGGAGTTGAATTCATCCTAAATATGCAGTTACTCATACTGCATGTTAGTGTGGGATTCATACTGTACCTATCAGTCCCTGGTACTTGATGAGAGTGTGGGATTAACTCTGTGTCTGTCAGTCTCTAGTACTGTATGTGAGTTTGGGATTCCTTCTGTATCTGTGAGTGTTGGATTCATTCTGTGTCTGTGTGTCTCTGGTACTGTATCTGAATGTGAGTTTCATTCTGTATCTGTACGTAATTATTCTCTCAGATTACATTATTGCGTTCAATACTTTAGCTTTAATATCTTAATGTTTGAAGAGTTTTACTCCTTATTTAATTTGTAAATATGGACGAACTTTAGGATTTAATGTTGGAGGTTTTAATCAGATAATTTGTGTGCTTTTTGGACTACTATTAAATCTGAGTACTATTGTGGATGATAATGAATCTTTCAAACTGATAAGGTGACATTTTTGAATTGGTTTGTAATGTGTAGATCAGTCTGTAGAAATGGAATTGATACTGTATCTTTCAGTCTAATATTGTATGAGATTTTTGGACTGGTATATAATGTGTACCTCAGTCTGCACTAATAGAATTGATACTCTATCTTTAAATTTCATTCTGCGAGTGCATTCTGAACTGGTATCTAATTTGCTTCTCAGGTTTACTATCTTTCAGTATTTCTCAATCGATACTGTACATGAGGTTTGGATTTGTAGCAAATGGTACACTTTTTGAATGGATATTTCATGTATTAAAGTCATGTGTGTGAGAGTTCTGGGATAGTATTCAATTGGAATCTCGGGTACATTATTGGGATTCATTCTGTCCCTTTCAATCGGATACCATGTGTGATTTCTCTCTGGTATTTAATTCGTAGCTATGTTGCCCGATTGTGAGATTGACATAGTGCCTTTCAATCTGAGAGTGTGATTTTGGACTGGGATTTTTGTATCTGCCTGTCAGCGGGACAGAGTTCGGGGCAAATGGAACAGTGTCTGCCTCACCCGCTCTGTTTGAATGTTGGATTGAAAGTGTGTCTCTGGAACTTGGGATCAGTGTGGGACTGACTACTTCTGCTGTCTGAGACTGTGGAACTGATGACCTGTCTGTGTCTCTGTGCTCTGTGGGTGATAATGTACCTCCTGTGTGTGAGGAGCTGGCTGCACTCCTCCTTGTGCCTCGGGTGGAGGAAACATCACATTCATTCTGGATCATTCAAGGATTCGCCGGTGGAAAAAAAATTATCTCTTGTAACCCAAGAAATGGTGAGGTTGAAAATGGAAAAGTGATCAGTTTAATATCTCTAATGATCATTTTGAATATCCACAAATGAAAACCAGTGATACAAACAGTGTCAGTGTCTGACTCCACTGCAGCACTCAGCTTCTGCACACCAGGTGTGTTGGGCTGTTTTACAACAATTTAGTGACATCCAGACACAACCCAACCCCTGCACTGATCCATGAATGGGACTACCCGATGGGGCAGGGACCTTTGTCCAGGTTAGGTTTCTAATCCCCTCTCCCATGGGACTAACCGTTCAACCCAAATATAACAGCCGCTGTTTAAATTGTGTCCTTCACACTTCTCACCTGGTGCCTGCAATAGATGCTCTTTGTATAACTCCCCACATCCTTACTGCCCGGCTCTGTTTCCACTCTTCACTGTCCAATAACAATAAACAGGGTGAGACTGGAACTAAACCAGGACCATTCACTCCTGGTTTGGGGAGTGAAAGCAGCAATGGTTTTAATAGCAGGTTCTTCCCATTCTCTCTCCCTTCCCCTGGACACACCCTGTCCACACACAGCCCGAGAATGACCTCTCCCTTCCCCCCTCTCACTCCGTGTTCCGGGACCAGTTCCTGATCCACTCCGCCTCTTACAAACAGCCCCCGGACTCCCCCTGCCCTTCCCCCGGACTCAATGCCGATCTCTGAGCCCATCTGCGGACACGGTCCCGGAGCGATGAGCTGCTGTAACGAGGCTGCTCTTTGCTCCCTTCCCCCGGGGGCCGTGATCTCTCCATTCCCGCCTGTCTGAGCAAAGGAAGTGGGTCTGGGGGAAAGGTCAGAGGGAATGGGCTCCACAGGCAGTGCAGGAACAGGCACCAGAATGGGAAACAGATGGGATTCCACCAGTGCCCAACGCTGGAATCCAGACTGACTTTACAATCTCCAACTATTAAACTCGAGGTTTCCATCCCTGCTGTTTCTCTCGGGCTCTTTTGATGGGAAAGAGTCTTTCAGAGATAAAGTGAGCGGCTGTGGAATGAGCCAATGGGTTCTGTTCATTCTTGGCTCCCTTACTGACAAAGTGACGTTTGACTCCGAAACTGGAGGGAGGATTCCTCAAACCAATCCTGGAGAAACGGGGGAGGAAAGTGGGAGTCGGTGTATTTGCTGGGACCGTGTAGGATTAATATCAGGCAGCAACAGTCCCAGTTTATTTCAATCGGAGTGAAACTCTCGGTCACTGAGATTAATACAGAGCGGCCCTGAGCTGCAAGATTGCAGAGGGGACAACATGCAAGAGAGGGTTAAATGTGTGACACTGTCCCTGAGAGTGGGATTAATAATGTGTTTGTCTCTGAAATAATATCAGTGAGAGATGAGACTGCATCTTCTGTCACTCCACCTTGGAATAGCAATTGGGATGGAATATTTTCCAATTTGTTACTGGGTGAAAACGGGACATTACAGGTCAGTTTCTCTCTCTCTCTTTTGTACAGATTATGAAGGTGGGAGACTGTTACTGAGAGTGATACAGAGACACTGATAGGAAGTGTAATTCTGATACTGTGCCTGTCTGTTTTTATCTCTCTCTAGCGCTGTACATGAAGGTGGAATATTGTTACTGAGTGTGAAACGGACACACTGATGGGAAGTGTGAGACTGATACTGTGTCTGTTTGTCTGTGTGTCTCTCTTTGTCTGTCTGTCTTTCTCTCTCCCCAGTGCTGTACAAGGAGGTGGGATACTGTTACTGAGCGTAATATAGACACACTGATAGAAAGGGAAAGACTGATTCTGTGTCTGTGAACAGACCTCCGGTGCTATTGGTGAGACGGTCACTGTCCCTTTTACTGTATATCAACCGGTCTGACGGGGCATTCATCATTCGCCAGTCCTGTAAGGAAAGGTGGAGAGAAACCGTCTGTAACTGTCTGACAGTGGACTGTCTGTGAGTGTTGAATTTATTCAGTAAGTAATCGTGTCTGGGTGTTGAGAACGGGATGGAGAGGACACCAGTTACTATTATCTGACAGTCAGTCAGTTTAGCAGGAGAGAGAAACACAGAGAGACTGGAGGAGCCCAAAGCGGATAATTTGTATTTTCATCTTAACCAAAACATATCACTGTGTGCGGACAATATAATAATGTAAAAGGAGGAGGACAAGGTGAGGCACAGACAGCATTGAATCTCATTTCACTATGGACAGACGCAGGACTTGTCCCAGGTGAGGGTTTTGTGTTTAAAGATCACTTCACTAAAAACACCTTGACGATCTGGGGTTACAGACGGACATGACGGGCAGGAAAAGACCAGCTGGTTCATCAATCCTGCCCCACATGCCTGGAGCATCGTGACTGGACACTTCCTACACACACCACCAGCCCCACCCACCGGGAACATGGAATCTCCTGGGAGTGGTTACAAACCAGAAAAAAACAGAAAAAAGGCGGAGAGAGAGTCAGCACCCACCGCACCAGAGAGAGTCAGCACCCACCGCACCAGAGAGAGTCAGCGCCCACCGCACCAGAGAGAGTCAGCGCCCACCGCACCAGAGAGAGTCAGCGCCCACCGCACCAGAGAGAGTCAGCGCCCACCGCACCAGAGAGAGTCAGCGCCCACCGCACCAGAGAGAGTCAGCGCCCGCCCCACCAGAGAGAGTCAGCGCCCACCGCACCAGAGAGAGTCAGCGCCCGCCCCACCAGAGAGAGTCAGCGCCCACCGCACCAGAGAGAGTCAGCACCCACCGCACCAGAGAGAGTCAGCGCCCACCACACCAGAGAGAGTCAGCGCCCGCCCCACCAGAGAGAGTCAGCGCCCGCCCCACCAGAGAGAGTCAGCACCCACCCCACCAGAGAGAGTCAGCACCCACCGCACCAGAGAGAGTCAGCACCCACCGCACCAGAGAGGGTCGGCACCCACCGCACCAGAGAGAGTCGGCACCCACCCCACCAGAGAGGGTCGGCACCCACCCCACCAGAGAGAGTCGGCACCCACCGCACCAGAGAGAGTCGGCACCCACCCCACCAGAGAGGGTCGGCGCCCACCGCACCAGAGTGAGTCGGCGCCCACCGCAGCAGAGAGGGTCAGCACCCACCGCACCAGAGAGGGTCAGCACCCACCGCACCAGAGAGAGTCAGCACCCACCGCACCAGAGAGAGTCAGCACCCACCGCACCAGAGAGAGTCAGCACCCACCACACGAGCCGGGAATACATTCCAGATGCTCAGTCCTCTCTGGGAAAAGAAGAAGCTCCCAACATCCAGACTATTCTTCCCTCATTGTGGTCGGAACGCCGGACCGCTGCTTCCCCCCAATCTGTGAAACTGGAAATAATCTATCACTGGGCAAGCTGTTCAACCTTGAGATGGGAGCCATTCAAACATCGTGGGCGCTCTCCCATTGAATTCTATTCTGTGCGGAGCGTTCGGTTTTTCGCGAGGTGAAGAAACTCTTGTCTCTCCTTGTGTGTCAATGTGAGGCGAATCTCAGATGATATTCTCACAGTTGAATCCAAAATTTGAAATGTAACTTGTTTGGAGATGCCGGGGATTGAACCCGGGACCTCATACATGCAAAGCATGCGCTCTTCCACTGAGCTACATCCCCACGGGTCAAAAGGTACCTGAGAAATAAACAAGCAGACACTTTAGAAGTGAAGCCGTGAGCTTTCTGCTCCGTCTCTCCAGGACATCGAGATGCCCAGCGGTCCCGCGTGTTCACAATGTTCAACCTCTGCTTCAGTTCACGGGGTTTCTGCTCCTCTTTACTTTGAACTTTCCAAAAAAAAAGTCTGTGGAAATAAAAAAACCCAATCGCTAATGGTCAGTGACAAGGCTGAAATCCAACCTCTGAATCAGAAAGTGAGATGGAAGAATGACAGAGCGTCAAACAGGAACAAGAGCTGGGACTGCTCGCTCGATATTGCACCGTCACACATTCCCCTCAGTCGGCGGCTGCTTTGAGTTGAGCTGTTGAGGGGACCGTGAGATGAAGTCCCGCTCCGGGACAATTTAATGCTTGTGGAGCCTCAGAAGTTGGAACTCGCTGCGCTCAAAAAGCGTCATTCAACTTTCCGTGGGTAATTCTGGTGAAAAATTATTTAGGAAGATGCTGGGAGTTGAACCCAGGACCTCAACACGTGTAAAACATGCGCTCGATCACTGAACTAAATCCCCAGGTTACAGAAACCTCTCACCAAGGAAAGAAGAACTGATTGTCCTCATTTTATGAGGCCACCCGTGGTGGGTGTGCACTGCACTCACTGCATTTTACTGGAGAAATAATCAATTTATATTATGTAACTATCCCCCACTCACTACATTTTACTGGAGAAATAATCAATTTATTTTATGCAACTATCCCCCACTCACTGCATTTTACTGGAGAAATAATCAATTTATATTATGTAACTATCCTCCACTCACTGCATTTTACTGGAGAAATAATCAATTTATATTATGTAACTGTCCTCCACTCACTGCATTTTACTGGAGAAATAATCAATTTATATTATGTAACTATCCTCCACTCACTGCATTTTAATGGAGAAATAATCAATTTATATTATGTAACTATCCCCCACCAGGTTTCAGCTGTTGTCAGAAATAGTCCCTTCGTGGTCGCCAATTGTAGGATTTAAACCACTATTTTCAGGATTATAATCTAATCCAATCTAAGGACTGGTTCCTGACAACAACAAGATCACCACTGGTACTGGTATTACGGTTAAAGGCAAAACCGATTTATTAATCACATCACAATTAGAGCAAAAAGGTGATACTTAACAAAGAGAAATAGTGAGTGTTCCTTGAAACCTCGGGAGTGTCCCTCCAAGTGACTACAGTGCGGTCTCTCTCTCTCTCTCTCTCTGTTCCTCCAAGTGACTACGGTGCGGTCTCTCTCTCTCTCTCTCTCTGTCCCTCCAAGTGACTACGGTGCGGTCTCTCTCTCTCTCTCTCTCTGTCCCTCCAAGTGACTACGGTGCGGTCTCTCTCTCTCTCTCTATCCCTCCAAGTGACTGCGGTGCGGTCTCTCTCTCTCTCTCTCTCTCTATCCCTCCAAGTGACTACGGTGCGGTCTCTCTCTCTCTCTCTCTCTCTCTATCCCTCCAAGTGACTACGGTGCGGTCTCTCTCTCTCTCTCTCTATCCCTCCAAGTGACTACGGTGCGGTCTCTCTCTCTCTCTCTCTCTCTATCCCTCCAAGTGACTACAGTGCGGTCTCTCTCTCTCTCTCTCTCTATCCCTCCAAGTGACTACGGTGCGGTCTCTCTCTCTCTCTCTCTGTCCCTCCAAGTGACGACAGTGCGGTCTCTCTCTCTCTCTCTGTCCCTCCAAGTGACTACGGTGCGGTCTCTCTCTCTCTCTCTCTATCCCTCCAAGTGACTACGGTGCGGTCTCTCTCTCTCTCTCTGTCCCTCCAAGTGACTACAGTGCGGTCTCTCTCTCTCTCTATCCCTCCAAGTGACTACGGTGTGGTCTCTCTCTCTCTCTCTGTCCCTCCAAGTGACGACAGTGCGGTCTCTCTCTCTCTCTATCCCTCCAAGTGACTACGGTGCGGTCTCTCTCTCTCTCTCTGTCCCTCCAAGTGACTACAGTGCGGTCTCTCTCTCTCTCTCTCTATCCCTCCAAGTGACTACAGTGCGGTCTCTCTCTCTCTCTCTCTCTCTATCCCTCCAAGTGACTACGGTGCGGTCTCTCTCTCTCTCTCTCTGTCTCTCCAAGTGACTACAGTGCGGTCTCTCTCTCTCTCTCTATCCCTCCAAGTGACTACGGTGCGGTCTCTCTCTCTCTCCCTCCAAGTGACTACGGTGCGGTCTCTCTCTCTCTCTCTCTGTCCCTCCAAGTGACTACGGTGCGGTCTCTCTCTCTCTATCCCTCCAAGTGACTACAGTGCGGTCTCTCTCTCTCTCTCTCTATCCCTCCAAGTGACTACGGTGCGGTCTCTCTCTCTCTCTCTGTCTCTCCAAGTGACTACAGTGCGGTCTCTCTCTCTCTCTCTATCCCTCCAAGTGACTACGGTGCGGTCTCTCTCTCTCTCTCTCTGTCCCTCCAAGTGACTACGGTGCGGTCTCTCTCTCTCTATCCCTCCAAGTGACTACAGTGCGGTCTCTCTCTCTCTCTCTCCCTCCAAGTGACTACGGTGCGGTCTCTCTCTCTCTCTCTCTGTCCCTCCAAGTGACTACGGTGCGGTCTCTCTCTCTCTATCCCTCCAAGTGACTACAGTGCGGTCTCTCTCTCTCTCTCTCGATCCCTCCAAGTGACTACAGTGCGGTCTCTCTCTCTCTCTCTCTCTGTCCCTCCAAGTGACTACGGTGCGGTCTCTCTCTCTCTCTCTGTCCCTCCAAGTGACTACGGTGCGGTCTCTCTCTCTCTCTCTCTGTCCCTCCAAGTGACGACAGTGCGGTCTCTCTCTCTCTCTATCCCTCCAAGTGACTACGGTGCGGTCTCTCTCTCTCTCTCTGTCCCTCCAAGTGACTACAGTGCGGTCTCTCTCTCTCTCTCTCTATCCCTCCAAGTGACTACAGTGCGGTCTCTCTCTCTCTCTCTCTCTATCCCTCCAAGTCACTACGGTGCGGTCTCTCTCTCTCTCTCTCTGTCTCTCCAAGTGACTACAGTGCGGTCTCTCTCTCTCTCTCTATCCCTCCAAGTGACTACGGTGCGGTCTCTCTCTCTCTCCCTCCAAGTGACTACGGTGCGGTCTCTCTCTCTCTCTCTCTGTCCCTCCAAGTGACTACGGTGCGGTCTCTCTCTCTCTATCCCTCCAAGTGACTACAGTGCGGTCTCTCTCTCTCTCTCTCTATCCCTCCAAGTGACTACGGTGCGGTCTCTCTCTCTCTCTCTCTGTCTCTCCAAGTGACTACAGTGCGGTCTCTCTCTCTCTCTCTATCCCTCCAAGTGACGACGGTGCGGTCTCTCTCTCTCTCCCTCCAAGTGACTACGGTGCGGTCTCTCTCTCTCTCTCTCTGTCCCTCCAAGTGACTACGGTGCGGTCTCTCTCTCTCTATCCCTCCAAGTGACTACAGTGCGGTCTCTCTCTCTCTCTCTCTATCCCTCCAAGTGACTACAGTGCGGTCTCTCTCTCTCTCTCTCTATCCCTCCAAGTGACTACAGTGCGGTCTCTCTCTCTCTCTCTCTCTCTGTCCCTCCAAGTGACGACAGTGCGGTCTCTCTCTCTCTCTCTGTCCCTCCAAGTGACTACGGTGCGGTCTCTCTCTCTCTCTCTCTATCCCTCCAAGTGACTACGGTGCGGTCTCTCTCTCTCTCTCTGTCCCTCCAAGTGACTACAGTGCGGTCTCTCTCTCTCTCTATCCCTCCAAGTGACTACGGTGTGGTCTCTCTCTCTCTCTCTGTCCCTCCAAGTGACGACAGTGCGGTCTCTCTCTCTCTCTATCCCTCCAAGTGACTACGGTGCGGTCTCTCTCTCTCTCTCTGTCCCTCCAAGTGACTACAGTGCGGTCTCTCTCTCTCTCTCTCTATCCCTCCAAGTGACTACAGTGCGGTCTCTCTCTCTCTCTCTCTCTCTATCCCTCCAAGTGACTACGGTGCGGTCTCTCTCTCTCTCTCTCTGTCTCTCCAAGTGACTACAGTGCGGTCTCTCTCTCTCTCTCTATCCCTCCAAGTGACTACGGTGCGGTCTCTCTCTCTCTCCCTCCAAGTGACTACGGTGCGGTCTCTCTCTCTCTCTGTCCCTCCAAGTGACTACGGTGCGGTCTCTCTCTCTCTATCCCTCCAAGTGACTACAGTGCGGTCTCTCTCTCTCTCTCTCTCTATCCCTCCAAGTGACTACGGTGCGGTCTCTCTCTCTCTCTCTGTCTCTCCAAGTGACTACAGTGCGGTCTCTCTCTCTCTCTCTATCCCTCCAAGTGACTACGGTGCGGTCTCTCTCTCTCTCTCTCTGTCCCTCCAAGTGACTACGGTGCGGTCTCTCTCTCTCTATCCCTCCAAGTGACTACAGTGCGGTCTCTCTCTCTCTCTCTCTCTCCCTCCAAGTGACTACGGTGCGGTCTCTCTCTCTCTCTCTCTGTCCCTCCAAGTGACTACGGTGCGGTCTCTCTCTCTCTATCCCTCCAAGTGACTACAGTGCGGTCTCTCTCTCTCTCTCTCTATCCCTCCAAGTGACTACAGTGCGGTCTCTCTCTCTCTCTCTCTCTGTCCCTCCAAGTGACTACGGTGCGGTCTCTCTCTCTCTCTCTGTCCCTCCAAGTGACTACGGTGCGGTCTCTCTCTCTCTCTCTCTGTCCCTCCAAGTGACGACAGTGCGGTCTCTCTCTCTCTCTATCCCTCCAAGTGACTACGGTGCGGTCTCTCTCTCTCTCTCTGTCCCTCCAAGTGACTACAGTGCGGTCTCTCTCTCTCTCTCTCTCTATCCCTCCAAGTGACTATGGTGCGGTCTCTCTCTCTCTCTCTCTGTCTCTCCAAGTGACTACAGTGCGGTCTCTCTCTCTCTCTCTATCCCTCCAAGTGACTACGGTGCGGTCTCTCTCGCTCTCCCTCCAAGTGACTACGGTGCGGTCTCTCTCTCTCTCTCTCTGTCCCTCCAAGTGACTACGGTGCGGTCTCTCTCTCTCTATCCCTCCATTGACTACAGTGCGGTCTCTCTCTCTCTCTCTCTATCCCTCCAAGTGACTACGGTGCGGTCTCTCTCTCTCTCTCTCTGTCTCTCCAAGTGACTACAGTGCGGTCTCTCTCTCTCTCTCTATCCCTCCAAGTGACTACGGTGCGGTCTCTCTCTCTCTCCCTCCAAGTGACTACGGTGCGGTCTCTCTCTCTCTCTCTCTGTCCCTCCAAGTGACTACGGTGCGGTCTCTCTCTCTCTATCCCTCCAAGTGACTACAGTGCGGTCTCTCTCTCTCTCTCTCTATCCCTCCAAGTGACTACAGTGCGGTCTCTCTCTCTCTCTCTCTCTATCCCTCCAAGTGACTACGGTGCGGTCTCTCTCTCTCTCTATCCCTCCAAGTGACTACAGTGCGGTCTCTCTCTCTCTCTCTCTATCCCTCCAAGTGACTACAGTGCGGTCTCTCTCTCTCTATCCCTCCAAGTGACTACAGTGCGGTCTCTCTCTCTCTCTCTCTCTGTCCCTCCAAGTGACGACAGTGCGGTCTCTCTCTCTCTCTCTCTGTCTCTCCAAGTGACTACAGTGCGGTCTCTCTCTCTCTCTCTGTCCCTCCAAGTGACTACGGTGCGGTCTCTCTCTCTCTCTCTCTCTCCCTCCAAGTGACTACGGTGTGGTCTCTCTCTCTCTCTCCCTCCAAGTGACTATGGTGCGGTCTCTCTCTCTCTCTCTCTATCCCTCCAAGTGACTACAGTGCGGTCTCTCTCTCTCTCTATCCCTCCAAGTGACTACAGTGCGGTCTCTCTCTCTCTCTCTCTCTATCCCTCCAAGTGACTACGGTGCAGTCTCTCTCTCTCTCTGTCTCTCCAAGTGACTACGGTGCGGTCTCTATCTCTCTCTCTATCCCTCCAAGTGACTACGGTGCGGTCTCTCTCTCTCTCTCTCTATCCCTCCAAGTGACTACAGTGCGGTCTCTCTCTCTCTCTCTCTTGCTGTGATCTGTTGACTGAAAAGTTCTCTTCTTCCTTGCCAGAATCTTGTTCGCCTTCCTCAGCTTTTGAGGTCTCTTCTTATTCCCTTTTTCAGTTTATGAGCAGTTCACTCTCACATCCACATCTCTCAGCCTGACCATTATTCATGTCTCTCAACCTTCAGAAGTTACATTCCAAGCATAACTCCTGGTACCATCCGTGCCTTGTTGTTACAGACTTAACAGAACCTTATTTAGAGTTTACATTGCCAGCCTTCACAGAATCGTTTGTATAAACAGACTTCTGCTCACTGGCTTGTGGAGGCTCGAGATAGAGAGGCCTGAGCCTGCGTGACTCCTTGATTTAATGAACCTTCAGTCCCTTTATCTACATGTCTTTTAGACATTATGCTATTACAGCACATTCCTCCCTTAGGTCTGTTAATTCCCACTTTACTGTTGTCAGCATCCTTTTAGTTTTAACTGCAAACTTGACTATAATAACCATCATGCATCCTTCTCGGCCCACCAGCACTTTCTTATTGAACACACGTTACATGGTTCATTCTATATTAATACACAGTACAGTTTACATTTATAGATACATAGATTCACAGTACATTTGATTCTACTTCCACTATTGATTATAATTATACTAAATTCTATCTGTTAATGGGTTAATCATTACACATTGTTCTTCCTGTCTCTAAACACCGTTGTACAGGAGGCTTCTGTTCCGTTCCGAGAAGCTCTGAACCATGGAAGAGAGCGGCTGGGACACATTTCTTACACGGCTCAAGATTAACCCACACGGAGATTTTGCTGTCAGTGAAGAGAGACGAGAAAGACCAAAGTGCCGTTTGCCCCTCTCAGTGTGGCCCTGAAGGATTGTGTCCAGGCTGAAGTTCTGTTCCCACCGGACGATCCTCCCCCCAGATTGTCCTTTCTGAGCTCCAGTCAGGTGATGCTAAACACTCAGGTGGGAAAGACCAAAATCTACAATAAAGTGTTAAAAATGAAGCTGATTTATTTAACAGATATCTAGAATATTAAACTCCAGCCCAGTTATAGGGGTTATTAACATCAGGAGAAACAAACCCCAACTGTCAGAATGAACATGGTTCAGTCCTGGATGGGATTAACAGCAGAATCCAACCCCTGCAGTCATATGTGAACTCGCTGGAGTCTCAGCACGTGTGATGACTGAGTGAATCCCTTCCCACACACGGAGCAGGTGAACAGTCTCTCCCCAGTGTCAGTGTGTTGGTATTTCAGCAGATCATTTGTGCTTTTAAAGCCCTTCTCACAGTGAGAACATTTCAATAGTCTCTCCCCAGGGTGAGTACGTTGGTGTCTCAGTAGATTCCTGTTGCTTTTATATCTCTTCCCACAGTCAGAACATTTTAAAGGTCTCTTATCAGAGTGAACTCGCTGGTGTGATAGAAGGTGTGATGACCGAGTAAATCTCTTCCTACACATGGAGCAGGTGAACGGTCTCTCCCCAGTGTGAATGCGTCGATGTCTCCATAGTTGGTATCTGCTTTTACAGGTCTTCTCACAGTCAGAACATTAAAAAGGTCTCTCCCCAGTGTGAACAAGTTGGTGCATCAGCAGTTTGGATGAAATAGTGAATCCCTTCCCTCACACGGAGCAGGAGAACGGCCTCTCCCCAGTGTGAGTACGTTGGTGTTTCAGCAGATTAATTTTGCTTTTAAACCTCTTCTCACAGTCAGAACATTTAAAACTTCTCTCATCGGAGTGAACTCGCTGGTGTATCAGCAGGTTGAAAGTCTGAGTGAATCTCTTCCCACACACGGAGCAGGAGAACGGCCTCTCCCCAGTGTGAACTCGCTGGTGTCTCAGCAGGTGGGATGACTGAGTAAATCTCTTCTTACACACGGAGCAGGAGAACGGTCTCTCCCCAGTGTGAGTGCGTTGGTGTGTCAGCAGATTAATTTTGCTTTTAAACCTCTTCTCACAGTCAGAACATTTAAAAGGTCTCTCGTCGGAGTGAAGTTGCTGGTGTCTCAGCAGGATGGAGGACTGAGTGAATCTCTTCTTACACACAGAGCAGGTGAAAGGCCTCTCCCCAGTGTCACTGCGTTGATGTCTCAACAGTTCCTTTCTGCTTTTAAAGCTCTTCTCACAGTGAGAGCATTTAAAAGGTCTCTCATCGGAGTGAACAAGCTGGTGTGTCAGCAGGTTGGAAGACTGAGTGAATCTCTTCCCACACACGGAGCAGGAGAACGGCCTCTCCCCAGTGTGAACTCGCTGGTGTTTCAGCAGGTTGGAAGACTGAGTGAATCCCTTCCCACACACGGAGCAGGTGAACGGCCTCTCCCCAGTGTGATTGCGTCGATCAGTTTCCAGCTCTGACGGGTAATTGAATCCCTTCCCACAGTCCCCACATTTCCACGGTTTCTCCGTGGTCCGGGTGTCCTTGTGTCTCTCCAGGTTGGACGATCAGTTGAAGCCTCGTCCACACACAGAACACGTGTACGGTTTCTCCCCACTGTGAATGGTGCGGTGTTTTTTCTGGCTGTGTAACTGGTTAAAGCTCTTTCCACAGTCAGTGCACTGGAACACTCTCACTCGGGTGTGTGTGTCTCGGTGCTTTCCCACTCACACTGATATTTGAAATCTTCTCCCACAGACAGAACAGACAAACATTTCTCCTTCCACATTCAAAGGCCGATGATATTCAGGTCCTGATGAATCGAGTGACTCTGTCAGATCTTGACGTGATCTTTGATTTGAGTTTCCCTCTGTAAATCCTCCCCTTCTAATACCCTGCAAAAGGAGTTCAGAAAAGTCATTACTGTAAGTACAGGATAGAAATTCAGAATAGACAATTCTAGTTTCTATGGAACATTCTTTCCTCTCTTTTTCCTCCAAAGATGTAAATCTCCATCCCACACAATCTCCCTCCTCCCTGTGCTGAAATCCAAACCCATCGTGTCATCTTTCAGTGGCCCGAAACCATGAGAAAAAGGGTGAGAGAGAGTGAGAGAATGAATGTGAGAGAGCGTGAGAGAGTTAATGTGACACAGTGAATGCCAGAGAGTCAATGTCAGACAGTGAATGTGAGAGATTGAATGTGAGTGTGGGAGAGTGAATGTGAGTACAGCAATGGGCTCGTTGTGGAGAATGAAGTGGGGCAGGTGGAGCATCTTTCAGTGGGGCATCAGTGATCATAATCTCATTAGGTTTAGAACAGTTATGGAAAAGGACAGGGGACAGTCAAATACGAAAATTCTTAACTGGAGGAGGGCTAATTCCAGTGAGTTAAAAAGGGATCTTGTCCAGGTGGATTGGAATCAAAAATTGTCAGGCAGAACAGTAATTAAACAGTGGGAGGCCTTCAAGGAGGAGTGGGTTTGGGTACAGAGTAGACAGATTCCCACGAGGAGGAAAGTAACAGCATCCAAAGCTAGAGCTCCCTGGATGACTGAAGATATAGAGATCACTATTTCTCCTTCATTTACAGACGCTCTTTGACCGATCACCATTTCTCCTTCATTTACAGACGTTCCCTGACCAATCACTATTCCTCATTCATTCACAGACGCTCCCTGACCAATTACCATTCCTCATTCATTTGTCGATGCTCGCTGACCGATCATCAATTCTCCTTCATTTACAAACCTTCCCCGACCGATCACCATTGCTCCTTCATTTACAGATGCTCCCTGACCGATCACCATTTCTCCTTCATTTACAGATGCTCCCTGACCGATCACCATTTCTCCTTCATTTACAGATGCTCCCTGACCATTCACCATTTCTCCTTCATTTACAGATGCTCCCTGACCGATCACCATTTCTCCTTCATTTACAGACGCTCTCTGACTGATCACCATTTCTCCCTCATTTACGGACGCTCCCTGACCGATCATCATTTCTCCTTCATTTAGAGATGCTCCCTGACCAATCACCATTTCTCCCTCATTTACAGATGATCTCTGACCGATCACCATTTCTCCTTCATTTACAGACGCTCCGTTAACTGATCATCATTTCTCCTTAATTTGCAGATGCTCCCTCACCAATCACCATTTCTCCTTCATTTACAGACACTCCCTGACTGATCACCATTCCTTCTTCATTTACAGACGCTCCCTGACCGATCGCGATTTCTTCTTCATTGAGAGACACTCCCTGACCGATCACCATTTCAGCTTCATTCATAGACGCTGCCTGATCGATCGCCATTTCCCCTTCATTTACAGGCGCTCCCTGACCGATCACCATTTCTCCTTCATTTACAGACGCTCCCTGACCAATCATCATTTCTCCTTCATTTACAGGCGCTCCCTGACCGATCACCATTTCCCCTTCATTTACAGACGCTCCCTGACCGATCACCATTTCTCCTTCATTTACAGACGCTCCCTCACCGATCACCATTTCTCCTTCATTTACAGACGCTCCCTGACCAATCACCATTTCTCCTTCATTTACAGACGCTCCCTCACCGATCACCATTTCTCCTTCATTTACAGACGCTCCCTGACCGATCACCATTTCTCCTTCATTTACAGACGCTCCCTGACCGATCACCATTTCTCCTTCATTTACAGACGCTCCCTGACCGATCCCCATTTCCCCTTCATTTCCCGGCGGGTAGTGAGGGGGGGATAATGTTCACTGTTTTATATTCGGGTCTGGGGCCGCACTCGGGGTTTGTAAAGCCTGAGCCTGGGCCTGAGCCTGAGCCCGGACCCGGGCCCCGGGGTTTATTGAGCCTCTTGCTCCGATCCTCTGACCTGCACCGAACGCGCTCCTCCCGCAGCCTCGACTGGCCGCGCATGCTCAGGACACACTGACAGATAAGAGTCACTACTGCGCCTGCGCACTGGGCTCCACAGATTCAGATAGGGCACAATCTGTACCGCGCTGCATGCTGGGTGATGCAGCCGCCATTGATGATCTTAATATCAGGCCGAAAAACAAAGACATTGGAAGCAGGAAAAGCGCGTTTGGACCAAGGATAATAAAATAAACTGAAAATAAACTGAAAGCCCAGCTATTTAAATCGGCACAAACACACAGCATAGAAGTTTGGTGAACTCCAGAAAATATTTTTTCATTAACTTTTATTAATTTCGCTTTATTAATTGTTGCAACTGACGGGTTCAATTAATGTTTATTTTCCAACTGCACCACAGGACCGTCAGTTTCACCATTAACCTCGCCCTGGTGATTAAGGAGATATCCGGACCAACTGGAGCAGCAGGAATTTATCGGAATTTCCTGTAATGAGTGGGGTGCCGCAGGGATCAGTGCGGGGGGCCTCAACTATTTACAATATATATTCATGGCTTGGATGAAGGAACAGGGTGTCTTGTGGCCAAATTGGTTGATGATACAAAGAATGGTGGAAAAGCAAGTTGCGATAAGGACACAACTTGTCTGTAAAGAGATATTGACAGGTTAAACGGATGGGCAAAAATTTGGTGGATGGAATATAATGTGGGAAAATGTGAAGTCATCCACTTTGGGAGGAAAAATAAAAAAGCAAAATATTATTTGAATGGACAAATACTACAAAATGCTGCGGTACAGAGGGATCTGGGTGTCCTCGTACATGAAACATAAAAAGTCAACATACAAGTGCAGCAGGTAATCCGGAAGGCAAATGGAATATTGGCCTTTATTTCTAGGAGGATGGAGTAAAAAAGCAGGGAAGTCATGCTACAACTGTACAGGGTGCTGGTGAGACCACACCTGGAGTACTGCGTACAGTTCTGGTGACCTTATTTAAGGAAAGGCATACTTGCATTGGAGGCAGTTCAGAGAAGGTTCACGAGGTTGATTCCGGGTATGGAAGGGTTGTCTGAAAAGGAAAGATTGAACAGGTTTGGTCTATAATTATTGGAGTTTAGAAGAATGAGAGGAGATCTTATTGAAACATACAAGATTCTGAGGGGGCTCAACAGGGTTGATGCTGAGAGGATGTTACCCCTCATGGGGGAATCTAAAACTAGGGGGTATAGTCTCAGAATAAGGGGTCGCTCGTTTAAGACGGAAATGAGGAGGAATTTCTTCTTCCAGAGGGTTGTGAATCTTTGGAATGCTTTACCCCATAAAGCTGTGGAGGCTGAGTCATTGAGTACATTCAAGGCTGAGTTAGACAAATTTTTAATCAGAAAAGGAGTCAAAGGATATGGGGAAAGGGCGCAAAAGTCGAATTAATCTAAAAATTAAATCAGCCATGATCTCATTAAATGGTGGATCAGGCTCGAGGGGCCGAATGGCCGACTCCTGCTCCTTTCTCTTGTGGTCTTTTGGTGAATTGACTGGAGAGATGAGCGAACAGTTGGTCCTGCAACCAATCAGAGTGTGTGAGGGGCGGGAGTTGCGGCACTGAATGGGCGGGTCTAAGCCCAGATGTCCCTCATTGTCTGAAGCATCTTTCGCTCCAGGAGAAAACTCGACCTTTCTGTTGTGGCTTGAAACAGATGAAACCAGATGAGGTGGAGCAAACATTTCAACATTTGTTAGAAAAACACATGAATGAAGAACAGCCAACATGGATTATTTGAGATATCTCAAGTCTACTGATAAAGGGAATGTAGTGGATGTTGTGTAGATGGATTGTGAAAAGGTATTTGACAAGCTGCCGGACAGGAGGCTATTAAAATGAATGGGGCAGTGTGGGTAGGAATCTGTGTAAAGGGCAGAAAACAGAGAGTAGTGGTTAATGGATGTTCTTCAGACTGGAGGGATGTAAACAGTGGTGTCCCCCAGGGTCAGTGTTGGGACCATTGCTCTTCTCAATATAGAGAATGATCTGAGCTTGGGTATGTGGGACACAAGGTGAAAATCTCTCGATGACGCCAAAATTGGCAGCGTGGGGAACTGTGAAGAGGAGTGTCAGAGACTTCATTGTGACGTGCACAGATTGTCTTATTAATTAACAAGTCTGAGAGTCAGCAACTTTAATACCTCATTAAGAAATATATGAGCAAATTCTTTTTCCTCCACCAGAGTAAACATGCAAGTCCTCCGGATACACGAGATGATCCCGCTGGATGGAACCTCAGGCGCCCTGAGCTTGATCTCCGGTGTCTCCAGTCCTGACTGTCCCTTACATCAGTATCCCCTCACTTTTATACCCTGTTGTGATCCATCTCTGTCACTGGAGCTGGAACTTCCCCAGTCTGTGGTTTACAAGGACACATTGCTTGGTTCCCAGCAGTTATTTTTCTTCAGTAGCGTTCTCATGACCCCTAAACTACCCTGCTTACTGTTAATTAGAATCATAGAATCAATGAAATTTATAGCACAGAAAGAGGCCATTCGGCCCAACATGTCCGTGCCGGCCGAAAAAGAGCTATCCAGCTTAATCCCACTTTCCAGCTCTTGGTCTGTAGCCTTGTAGGTCACGGCACTTCAAGTACATACCCACGGACTCTTTAAATGCGATGAGGGTTTCTGCCTCCATCACCCTTTCAGGCAGTGAGTTCCAGACCCCCACAACCCTTGGGTGAAAGAATTTCTCCTCAACTCCCCACTAATCCTCCTACCAATCACTTTAAATCTATGCCCCTGGTTATTAACCTCTCTGCTAAGAGAAGTGGGTCCTTCCAATCCACACAATCTTGGCCCCTCATAATTTTGTTCACCTCAATTAAATCTGCCTTCAGTCTCCTCTGTTCCAAAGAAAACATCCCCAACCTATCCAATCTTTCCTCATAGCTAAAATTCTACAGTCCAGGCAACACCCTTGTAAATCTTTCTTGCCTTGTGCATAAAATGTCTGCTATTTGAAAGTCATGACATTGATCAAAGTCTGCGTTGAGTTTTCTTGCCATTTGTGTCAAGATTTTGAAAAGATCTGCTGCCTGACACTTTAAATGTTACCGACCTTTAACTGTAGCTCACAGTGTCTGAACAGTTACTGTTATCATTGGCCTTTTATGTATCTTCTTGTGCTCCGTCTCCTTAACAACACAAGCTGATCACAGCAATGTTTTCTTCAAATTAAATCCCAGTGTGAAAAAAATGCACAATTTCAGAGCGAAGCAACTTATGCAAGATTGGTGGGAGATGCGACTGGAGAAAATGGGCCTGGGGCAGTGAGAACATCTCTTGAGCATGAAGATATTCAGTATCCGAAGAAGCAGGGAGATGAGGTCGTTGTGTCTATTTATCGTGGTATCTGCAAAATCCATCGTCTCTCAATACCCAGCATCCATCTTCCCCTCTCCTGCTTTCCAGTTAAGGTATTTTTTCTCGTTAAGTCGCAGTATTTGCTTTGAACATCTAATTCACCGGCATCTGGAGGAGCAGAGGAAGCTGGAGATAAAGTAATGACAGAAACAGAAGGAGATGGCTCGTGATGGCAGAATCTTGTGTGTGTCAATTGCTTCAAGTGAGACATGACAGTCCTGAGTTGCCTTGCACCTTTCCCAGGAGCTGCACTGATTCGGTGCGTGTGTTTTGGAAATGGAAACAGTTCCACCAGCAGCTTGTGGTAATATTTCCCCTCACTGTCCATTTCATGTACCTGCCGACCCGCACTTGGTGCTGTCATTGTCTGAACAAGTCTTTCATGTTCAAACAGTAAATTCCATTTTGTGCGAGCAACTTGTCTGGGGCGAAAGTGACGTGAGTTTCAAAGGGACAAGTCGGAAAGGCAGCGTTGGTCTGTTTGCTTGAATGAAAATTGCAGCAGATTCGCTGGTGGTCCAGTGCTGAGGATTCGGGGCTCTCACCGCCGCGGCACCATGTTTGATCCCCGATCAGGGAACTTGACTTTCCTGGTGTTGTTCAAAATATCACCAACCAAATTCCCCCGACTGAGCACAAAGCTCGCTCCTGATCAACATGAGCAATTTCACCGCTCCTGCCTGAACAGCCAGCAGCCCATCATTCTTCAATTTTACAACCCAGAAGAGCAATACACAATGCACTTTCTTACCTTCTGAAAAATGCCTCCTGTTCGAAAGTCGTGCCGCTCATCAAAGTGTGCATGAAGTTTTCTTGTAATTTCTGACATGATTTGGAAAAGATCTGCTGCCTGACACTTTAAATGTTGCCGACTTTTAACTGCAGCTCACAGTGTCCGAACAGTCACTGTTATCATTGGCCTTTTATGTATCTTCTTGTACTCCATTTCCTGAACAACACCAGCTGATCACAGCATCGTTTTCTTCAAATTGAATCCCAGTGTGAAAAAATGAACAATTTCAAAGCTAAGCAACGTGTGCAAGATTGGAAGGAGAGTGCGAGAGGAGATAATTGGCTTGGATCAGTGATCTCTTGAGCATTAAGACATTCGTTATCTGAAAGAAACACGGAGATGAGATTTTTGTCTATATTTATCAGTATAGAAAATAAGCAGTGAGTTGAGATCCTTTTGTCTATTCATCCTGCTATCAACAAAATCCTTCGCCTCTCAATGCCCAGCATCTTTCTTTCCAACTCCCTGCTTTGCAGGGAAGTCTTGGTTTCATTAATTCTCCATGTTTGCAGCAAACATCTAATTCACCTGGCAGATCTGGCCGTGTCTTCTAGTCATAAATCATCCCATCGTGTTGACACCATGTTAGCAACTCAAGATAAGCTGTTTGATATTCATGGATTGCATTTGAGCCTGTTTTCTATCTCAATATGTCGAGGAACCAACAAGGGAACAGGCTATTTTAGATCTAGTATTGTGTAATGAAACAGGGTTAATTGGTAATCTTGTAGTAGATGATCCTCTGGGGAAGAATGATCATAATATGATAGAATTTCATATTGAGTTTGAGAGTTATGTCGTTAAGTCCGAAATTAGGGTCTTAAGTCTAAAAACCAATAACGTAGTTATGAGGGGTGAGTTGGCTAAGGTAGTTTGGGAAATTAGATTAAAAATATGATAATAGATAAGCAATGGCGAACATTTAAAGAAATAATTCATAATTCCTCAACAAAATTACATTCGCTTGAGGGTTAAAAACTCCACCGGAAAAGTGGTGCAACCTTGGTTAATTGGAGAGATTAATGACAGTATTAGTTTCAAAGAGGCTTACAATGTTGCCAAAAATAGTCGTAAGCTGTGGATCAGGAGGGTTTTAGAAATCAGCAAAGGATGACCAAGAAATTGATAAAATGGGTGAAAAAAGAATGAGGGTAAACTGGCAGAAAATATCAAAATGGATTGTAAGAGCTTCCACAAGTATGTATAAAGGAAGAGATTAGTAAAAGTAAACATGGGTCCTTGGAGACAGAGACAGGAGAATTAATAATGGAGAATAAGGAAATGACAGAGACGTTTAACAAGTATTTTGTATCTGTCGTCATAGTAGAAGACACAAAAATCATACCAGAACTATTGGGGAACCAAGTTTCTAATGAGAGTGAGGAACCTAAAGCAATTAAGATTAGTAAAGAAACAGTACTGGAGAAATTAATGGGACTAAAAGCTGACAAATTCATTGGCCCTGATGGCCTACATCCTAGGGTTTTAAAAGAGGTGGCTGTAGAGACAGTGGATGCACTGGTTTTATCTTCCAGAGTTCCCATGATTCTAGAAAGGTCCCCATGGATTGGAAGGTACCAAATGTAACCCCTCTATTCAAGAAAGGAGGGAGAGAGAAAACAGGGAACTACAGGCCCTTTAGCCTGACAATAGTAGGAGGGAAATTGCGAGAATCTATTACTAGGGACGTGGTAACAGGGCACTTAGAAAATCATAATATAGATAGGCACATGCAACTCGTTTTATGAAAGGGAAATCGTGTTTGACAACTCTATTAGAGGTTTTGAGGGTTTAAATAGCAGGGTAGATAAGGGAGAACCAGTGGATATAGAATATTTGGATTTTCAAAAGGCATTCGATAAGGTGCCACACAAAAGTTTGTTAAACAAGATTAGGGTTCATGGGATTGTGGGTAATATATTAACATGGATTGGGGATTGGTTGACGGAGAGAAAACAGAAAACCGGAATAAACAGGTCATTTTGGGGTTGGCAGGTTGTAACTAGTGGGGTGCCGTGAAGATCAGTGCTTGGGCCTCAGATATTTACAATCTATATTAATGACTTAGATGAGGGGACCGAGTGTAATGTATCCAGGTTTGCTGACGAGACAAAACTAGGTGGGAAAGTAAGCTGTGAGGAGGACGGAAAGAGGATGAAAAGTGAAACAGACAGGTTAAGTGAGTGGGCTAGAAGTTGGCAAATGAAGTATAAAGTGGGGAAATGTGAGGTTATTCACTTTGGTAGGAAGAATAGAAAAGCAGAATATCTTTTAAAAGGTGAGAGACTGCGAAATGTTGGTGTTCAGAGGGATTTGTGTGTCCTTGTACACGGATCACAGAAAGTTAACATGCAGGTGCAGCAAGCAATTAGGAAAGCAAATGGTGTGTTGGCCTTTATTGTGAGGTGGTTGGAGAACAAGGATAAGGAAGTCTTGCTGTAATTATATAGGGCTTTGGTGAGACCACATCTGGAGTACTGTGTACAGATTTGATCTCCTTACCTGCGGAATGATACACTTGTCTTAGAGTGGGTGAACAAAAGTTCACTAGATTGATTCCTGGGATAAGAGGGTTGTCCTGTGAGGAGAGATTGAGCAGAATGGGCCTTTATTCTCTGGAGTTTACAATAATGAGGTGATCTCATTGAAACATATAAAATTCTTGGAGGGCTTGACAGGGTAGATGCTGGGATGCTGTTTCCCCTAGCTGGAGAGTCCAGAACTAATGGTTATAATCCCAAGATAAGGGGCCGGCCATTTGGTACAGAGATGAGGAATAATTTCTTCACTGAGAGGGTTGTGAACCATTAGAATTCTCCACCCCAGAGGGCTGTGGATGCTGAGCCATTGAATAGATTCAAAACTGAGATAGATAGATTTTTGGACACGAAGGAACTCAAGGGATATGGCGGTAGGTCGGGAAAGTGGAGTTGAGGTCGAAGATCAGCGATGACCTGATCAAATGGCGGAGCAGGCTCGAGGGACTGAATGGCCAACTCTTGCTCCTTTCGCTGATGTTGGTCCGCTGGAAAAGCAGAACTTGCCAGCTGTTTCAAAACTTTTAGCCTGAACAGGGACTTGAACCCTGGACCCTCAGATCACTACTTGTTTTAAAAGTCTGATGCTCTACCGACTGAGCTATCCAGGCTCGCTGTTGGATTAGTTTCCATCATACAGATTCATGGTGGGACTCTGAATTATCATTGTCAATGTCGAATTCGGGGGAGTATCTCTTTTATACAATTTTCAGCAACGTGTTGAGGAGAATCCTTGTTTCTGTTGAACATGATGTAAGAAACATGGACAGTGAACTCATGATTTTACAATTCTTCTTGTTTGTACCAAATTTCTTGTCATTCGTTAGCAGCAATAAAAAAAACACTTTACCCAATGGTTCAAAAGTTAAACTTGTTCCACACGGGAGCTGGAAAAGGCCTCTCGACATTTCAGCCGACCAACAATTGAAAGCTGAATAATTTCACCCGTTACACCGTGACACCAGGCAGCAGATTTGCCTCCCGAATTTTCCCTACACGACACTTCAAACCGATGAATCCCTGCTTCACGGAAAGAAGAATTGTGTTTTTGGTTCTTTAGATTTAAAGATGTCGTGCCGGCCGCTTTACCATTTCAGCTCTCGCCAATCGCCCCCTCTCCCTCCAAAAACAAATAAACTCTCGCCTGCTATTGCAAGACGGGAGGCCAGAGGAGCCTCAGTGCCCACATGGGGACATGAAGAAGTCGATGTGTTATGGAACCGGTTGTACCTTGAACTCCAGTCAAAATGTTTAGAAGGTTCAACTACTTTAGATGGCGCTGAAACTCACAACCCCAGCATTTCCCGAGTGTATAATTATTGTGGAAATAACGCGCGCTGACCGATTGCCCCACTGGAGCCGCGCACGGTCTGTGTCCCCAGTGCTCCCATCAAACAGCTTCATCCTCGGTCTCTCAATTATCGCTTCCTGATCTTTCCCACACAGAAGCCTCCAAACAAGAGGCGATTCGTTAAACATCCGCAGTGACCTTTAAAAGCCGTGAAATCTTAAACAAAACCCCAGACGATAAGAACTTTTAATGAAATTATTATTAACTTAAGGACAATTATTTTCATGCGACTTTGAGGATTTGGGTAAAGTGGGAGCTGAAATTATGAAACTCTCTCTGGGCTGTCGGTGATTGGAGAGATGGGCGTTATTTCATCTGAAAACCGAGGCTCGGAACTTCCTGATGATGAAGTGTGAGAGAAGATTGTGGTTAGTGGCAGTTGCCGGGGAGATCGAGAGGAGAGGGAGAAAAGTCAAAGTCACAGCTGTGACAGCTCAAGTGCTCTGCTTATCTGTAATATTTAGACAGTAATGTACAGTACAGGGCAAACCAGTTTAGAATGTGACCGTGACATGTAAATGTGACGACACGTTCTTGTTTCTGGGCTCATTGAGGTCAGGGTATAATTCTCGATGCGAGGTTCATATCCCGGCGAATCCCTAATTTAGCCCGGGACTTTTGATCTTGAGCTGCGGTTCAAACTTTTGCAAAGAGGGAAAGGAAGTCCCCAAATCACTCCACCTGAATCTCAAGCGCATTCGGAAGAAATTCAGTTCAAACAATCAGGACTTTAAAGGCACCTCAATGACCTGCACTTTCATTGATCGAGCTTTCTTTGCAATTGCATTCGACCTTGAAACCGCTCTGGGCTTTCAACTCACTGAAGCAGAGTGTGGCCGCTCTGTATCTGTGAGCATGTCGGTGACGAGGTTCGCTCTGATATTGGTCGCTTTCAATTTTTAAAAATTTCACCAAACTCAGGGAAAAGAAACCGAGAGTCGAATTGTCCCTGTAAGTGATGAATTGAAGGGATTGGTGCTCCAAGCAGATCTGGAAAATGCGCAGTGCGGTCGCTCAGGAATTCCAAATCCACCCTCTCACCACTCGGCGATCATATTAACTGAGCTTTACTCTGGCCCAGTGTCACCGCACTGAAATCGAGTATTTCTCCGGCACGTTTCTCTTAACTTCACAGTTGCTGGTTGAAGAGTGAAGACCGGCTCGTTGGATTTTCACTCCTGCAAGTTTCAACCATTCATTTTGGACTGACTGCAGACAACTGTTCTATTGGTCACTGCAATCAAACAGTTCAGCTCAGTGAGTTACTGGTTCAGTGGGTGAATTCTTCACCTGTCTCGGTGGTGCTATCGGTTGGTGCAAAAGTTTGATGTTTCGAGCCCTAATTTTATTTTCCCTCAGGATTCATCGCCTCAAAGTTCCAGGGTTTCAATGTGTGTTTTGTCTGCAAGAAAATGTACCGTGATCATTGCCGGCTGAGCAGGGCTGATATTCCACCATTTCCCCTGTTGTCGGAGAGCAGGCACATGAATCATATAAAGGAATGGAACATTGGCTTCACGGAAATCACAATTCATAACCCATTTATTTTAAACGGGTTTATTTTAAATGAGTTAACACCTGCCTTAAATGGTAGACTCAGGACTGTCACACAAACAGGTTAAATCTTCATAGAATAATTACCACAGTCATTTTTAGACTGGACGCCTCACGGCGACATTGCTGTCAGTGAAGAGAGACGAGAAAGACCAAAGTGCCGTTTGCCCCTCTCAGTGTGGCCCTGAAGGACTGTGTCCAGGCTGAAGTTCTGTTCCCAACGGACGATCCTCCCCCCAGATTGTCCTTTCTGAGCTCCAGTCAGGTGATGCTAAACACTCAGGTGGGAAAGACCAAAATCTACAACAAGGTGATTAAAACAAAACTGATTTATTTAACAGATATCCAGAATATTAAACTCCAGCCCAGTTATAGGGCTTATTAACATCAGGAGAAACAAACCCCAACTGTCAGAATGAACATGGTTCAGTCCTGGATGTGATTAACAGCAGAATCCAACCCCTGTAATCACTTTTGAACTCCCTGGTGTCTCAGTACGTGTGATGACTGAGTGAATCCCTTCCCACACATGGAATCATAGAATCATAGAAAGCTGCAGCACAGAAGGAAGCCATTCGGCCCATCGTGTCTGTGCCGGTCGAAAAAGAGCTATCCAGCTTAATCCCACTTTCCAGGGCTTGGTCTGTAGCCCTGTAGGTTACGGCACTTCAAATGCACATCCATGCACTTTTGAAATGAGTTGAGGTTTTCTGCCTCGACCACCCTTTCAGACAGTGAGTTCCAGACCCCGACCACCCTGTCCGCTTCTGTGTATCCTCGAACTTTATCACTGCTATCCGGAGGTCGAGGAGACAACCATTCGCTCCTCTATGACATAAATCGTGAATTATACCCTGACCCCGACGAGCCCAGAAACAAGAACGTGTCCTTAAATTAAAGTGTTACAGACACATTCTATGAGAGGTCTGTCTGTGCGATGAAATGGTGTTTTTGAACAGTCATTCTGATATCAGTTTCCTCCTCAAACCTCAACAAATACCAATTCCAAAGTGAGACTTTGTCGCTGAATTCCACAAATTAGGGAAAAATAATAAATTACACAAAACACTGCTGGGAGTTGAACCCAGGATCACCTGTTTACAAGACAGATGCTTTAACCAACTAAACCACAGCACCAATTCACAGCACCTGTTCCCCACCTCGTCTCACTAATATCGATCAGTGACACGTTACTGTCTGTTCGAGGCACAGACCGTTTTATCTTTGTCTGTTTCCCTTGTCCGTTTACCTGTGCATCCTGATACTGCCTGCATTTCTCGCTGTGTTTATCTTTGTGTATCCATCAGTGTGTTGATACACCGATGATTAAGTGTGCTTGTGTTTGTTACATTAAATAAATTCGGGGTTCAGACAATTCTCGCTCTGACATTGGAGAACTATTGAGCCGAACTTTACAGCGAAGTCTTGTTTATTGTGGTGCTGAAACGAAAAAACCGAAGAGGTCCAAAAAGGGAAAAGGAGAAAAAACTTGAGGGAAAATAACGACAACAATCAAGGTATTTACAGGTATATTAAGAGAAAGAAGGGTGACTAAGAGTAATGTGGGCCCCTTAAAGACAGATGGAGGTGATATTGTAATTGAAAATCAGGAAATGGCAGAGTTGCTAAATATTTAATTTAGATCGGTCTTCATAGAAAAGGATGAGGCGAACATAGCAGAGACACGAGGAAAACTGTAAATAAATCAAGGGGATTCAGTGTAAATAAAATAATGGCAATGGAGAAAATAATGAGATTGAAGATTGTCAAATCTCCAGGACCTGATGTTACCATCCCAGGGGAATAAGAGGAATAGGTAAGGAACTTGTACATGCTTACTCATGATCGATCAAAACTCTCTTCATTCAGGAATTGTTGCTTTAATTGAAACATTGTCAATGTCACTCCATTATTTCGGATGGGTCGGAGAGATAAAGTTGGAAATTCTAGGCCTATCAGTCTGACGCCTGTTGTGGGGAAGTTACCAGTATCCGTTATTGGGGAAAGAATGACTGAGCACTTGGATAAATATGGAGTAATCAGAGAGAGCCAGCATGGATTTGTAAAGGGGAAGTCAAGTCTAACAAAGCTCGTTGAACTTTTTGAAGATGTAACTAACGTGCTCGATAATGGAGTGTCTCTGGGTGTGAGATGGACATTGACTTCCAAAGGCATCCAATAAGGGACCACATAAGAGACTGTCAACAAAAATGAGAGTGCGTGGAATTTAAGGCAACCTATTGAAATGCGTCGGGAGTTGGTTCGAAGGTGGGAGGCAGAGGCCCGGGATAATAAGGGATGTACTCAAATTGGCCGGATGTGATTAGTTCTGGAGCATCAGCTTTTTCCGATATGTATAAATGAGGGAGATGAAGGAATAGAGAGCCGAACACTCACGTTTGTCGCTGACATCGAGTTAGGAGGCGCAGTGAGTAGTGTAGATGGGAGCATAAAGTTACAAAGGGAAATTGATAGATTCAGTGAGTTGGTAAAACTGTGTCAGATGGAGCTTACATAGAATTACATCAAATGTACATCACAGAAACAGGCAATTCGGCCCAACTAGACTATACCGGTGTTTATGCTGCAGACGAGCCTCCTCCAACCCCTCTTCATCTAACCCTATGAGCAAACTCTAATATTCCCTTCTCCTCAATGTGCTTATCCAGCTTCCCCGTAAATGCATCCATTCTATTCACCTTAACTACTCCTTGTGGTGGCGAGTTGAACATTCTAACGCCTCTCTGGGTAAGTCTGTTTCTCTTGAATGCCAGATTGGATACATTAGTGACTGTATTAATGTTTCAGAAGATGGGATGATCGAGTGAATCTCTTCCCACACACGGAGCAGGTGAAAAGTCTCTCCCCAGTGTGAGTGCATCGATGTCTCAGCAGTTCGTTTCTGATTTTAAATCTCTTCCCACAGTCAGAACATTTAAAGGTCTCTCAGTGTGAACTCGCTGGTGTGACAGAAGGAGGGATGACCGAGTGAATCTCTCCTTACACACGGAGCAGGAGAACGGCCTCTCCCCAGTGTGAACTCGCTGGTGTCTCAGCAGGTTGGATGACTGAATGAATCTCTTCCCACACACAGAGCAGGAGAATGGCCTCTCCCCAGTGTGGGAGCATTGGTGCATCAGCAGGGTGGATGACCGAGTGAATCCCTTCCCACACGCAGAGCAGGTGAACGGTCTCTCCCCAGTGTGAGTGCGTTGGTGTGTCAGCAGATGAATTTTGCTTTTGAATCTCTTCTCACAGTCAGAACATTTAAAAGGTCTCTCATCGGAGTGCACTCGCTGGTGTGACAGAAGGTGTGATGACCGAGTGAATCTCTTCCCACACGCAGAGCAGGTGAACGGCCTCTCCTCAGTGTGAACTCGCTGGTGTCTCAGCAGGTTGGATGCCCAAGTGAATCCCTTCCCACAAGCAGAGCAGGTGAACGGCCCCTCTCCAGTGTGAGTGCGTTGGTGTGTCAGCAGATGAATTTTGCTTTTAAATCTCTTCTCACAGTCAGAACATTTAAAAGGTCTCTCATCAGAGTGAACTCGCTGGTGTGACAGAAGGTGTGATGACCGATTGAATCCCTTCCCACACACGGAGCAGGTGAACGGCCTCTCCCCAGTGTGAGTGCGTTGGTGTTTCAGCAGGTTACTTTTGCATTCAAACCTCTTCTCACAGTCAGAACATTTAAAAGGTCTCTCCCCAGTGTGAACTCGCTGGTGTGTCAGGAGGCCGGATGACTGACTGAATCCCTTCCCACACACGGAGCAGGTGAACAGCCTCTCCCCAGTGTGACGGCGTCGATGAGTTTCCAGCTGTGACGGGTAATTGAATCCCTTCCCACAATCCCCACATTTCCACGGTTTCTCCATGGTCTGGGTGTCCTTGTGTCTCTCCAGGTTGGACGATCAGTTGAAACCTCGTCCACACACAGAACACGTGTACGGTTTCTCCCAACTGTGAATGGTGTGATGTTTTTTCTGGCTGTGTAACTGGTTAAAGCTCTTTCCACAGTCAGTGCACTGGAACACTCTCACTCGGGTGTGTGTGTCTCGTTGCTTTTCCACTCACACTGATGTTTGAAACCTTCTCCCATGGATAGAACAGACAAACATTTCTCCTTCCACATTCAAAGGCCGATGATATTCAGGTCCTGATGAATCGAGTGACTCTGTCAGATCTTGATGTGATCTTTGGTTTGAGTTTCCCTCTGCAAATCCTCCCCTGTAAAAGGAGTTCATAAAAGTTATCAATGTAAGTACAGGATAGAAATTCAGATCAGACAACTCTACTTTCGATGGAACATTATTTCCTCTCTCATTCCTCAAAGCTGTAAATCCCCGTCCCACACACTCTCCCTCCTCCCTGTGCTGAAATCCAAACCCATCGCATCATCTTTCAGTGGCCCGAATCCATGAGTGAAAGGGTGAGAGAGTGAGTGAGTGTGAGAGAGTGTGTGAGAGTGTGAGAGAGTGTGAGTACAGCAGTGGGCTCGGTGTGGAGAATGAAGTGGAGCAGGTGGAGCATGTTTCAGTGGGGCAGCAGTGATCATAATCTCATTCGGTTTAGAACAGTTATGGAAAAGGACAGGGGACAGTCAAATGTGAAAATTCTTAACTGGAGGAGGGCTAATTCCAGTGAGTTAAAAAGGGATCTTGTCCGTGTGGATTGGAATCAAAAATTGTCAGGCAGAACAGTAATTGAACAATGGGAGGCCTTCAAGGAGGAGTGGGTTTGGGTACAGAGTGGACAGATTCCCACGAGGTGGAAAGGAACAGCATCCAAAGCTCGAGCTCCCTGGATGACTGAAGATATGGAGATCACGATTTCTCCTTCATTTACAGACTCTTCCTGACCGATCACCATTTCTCCTTCATTTACAGACTCTCCCTGACCGATCACCATTTCTCCTTCATTTACAGACTCTCCCTGACCGATCACCATTTCTCCTTCATTTACAGACACTCCCTGACCGATCACCATTTCTCCTTCATTTACAGACGCTCCCTGACCGATCACCATTTCTCCTTCATTTACAGACTCTCCCTGACCGATCACCATTTCTCCTTCATTTACAGACACTCCCTGACCGATCACCATTTCTCCTTCATTTACAGACGCTCCCTGACCGATCACCATTTCTCCTTCATTTACAGACGCTCCCTGACCGATCACCATTTCTCCTTCATTTACAGACGCTCCCTGACCGATCCCCATTTCTCCTTCATTTACAGACGCTCCCTGACCGATCCCCATTTCCCCTTCATTTCCCGGCGGGTAGTGAGGGGGGGATAATGTTCACTGTTTGATATTCGGGTCTGGGGCCGCACTCGGGGTTTGTAAAGCCTGAGCCTGGGCCTGAGCCCGGACCCGGGCCCCGGGGTTTATTGAGCCTCTTGCTCCGATCCTCTGACCTGCACCGAACGCGCTCCTCCCGCAGCCTCGACTGGCCGCGCATGCTCAGGACACACTGACCGATAATGAGTCACGACTGCGCCTCCGCGCTGGGCTCCACTGATTCAGATAGGGCACAATCTGTACCGCGCTGCATGCTGGGTGATGCAGCCGCCATTGATGATCATAATATCAGGCTGGAAAACAAAGACATTGGAAGCAGGAAGAGCGCGTTTGTAACAAAGATAATAAAATAAACTGAAAGCCCAGCTCTTCGTGTGATTTAAATCGGCACAAACACACAGCGCAGACGCTCCACCACTTTGGTGAACTCCAGAAATTATTTTTTCGGTAACTTTTATTAATTTCGTTTTATTAAATGTTGCAACTGGCGGGTTCAATTAATATTTATTTTCGAACTGCACCTCAGGATGTCAGTCTCAACACTAATCCCGCCCTGGTGATTAAGGAGAGTTCCGGACCAATAGGAGGAGCGGAAATTGACTTGAGGGGTGGGCGGCTGAGGGGTGAGTTGGTCCTCCAACCAATCGGAGTGTGTGAGGGGTGGGAGTTGTGGCACCGAATGGGCGGGTCGAAGCCCAGATGTCCCTCATTGTCTGAAACATAATTTTTGAAACCTAATTTATCTTAAACTCCTGGAGACAACTCGACCTTTCTGTTGCGTCTTGAAACAGATCAAATCAGATGAGGTGGAGCAAACATTTCAACATTTGTAAGAAAAACACATTAACTAAGAACAGCCAACATGGATCATTTGAGATAACTCAAGTCTACTGATCAAGTGAATGTAGTGGTTGTTGAGTCCATTGATTGTGAAAGGGTGTTTGGTAAGATGCCGGACAGGAGGCTTGTTGATAAAATTAGTACTTACCGTATTAAAAGGAATGAGGCAGTGTGGAAAGGAAGTTGTGTGAAGGGCAGAAAACAGAAAGTAGTGGTTAATGGATGTTCTCCAGACTGGAGGGATGTGAACAGTGGTGTCCCACAGGGTCAGTGTTGGGACCATTGCTAACCACAATACAGAGAATGATCTGAGCTTGGGTATGTGGGACACAAGGTGAAAATTTCTAGATGACGCCAAAATTGGCACCGGGGCAACTGTGAAGAGGAGTGTCAGAGACTTCACTGTGACGTCCACGGGTTAGTAAATGGGCCAGGTGAAATTTAATGCAGAGAAATGTGACGTGATGCATTTTGAGAGGAAGAAAAATGAGGTGAAATGTAAACTAAATGGACAAAGTTTAAAAGTAGAGAAGCAGAGAGACTTAGGGATGGAAGGTTCTAAATGATGCATTGTCTTATTAATTAACAAGTCTGAGAGTCAGCAACTTTAATACCTCATGAAGAAATATATGAGTAAATTCTCTTTCCTCTCCCGTACCAGACTAAACATGCAAATCCCCCGTGTAGACGAGATCAGCCCTCTGGATAGAACCACGGACTCCCTGAGCTTGATCTCCGGTGTCTCCAGTCCCAACTGCCCTTACATCAGTAGCCCCTCACTTTTATACCCTGTTGTGATCCATCTCTGTCACTGGAGCTGGAACTTCCCTAATCTGTGGTTTACAAGGACACATTGCTTGGTTCCCAGCAGTTATTTATCTTCAGTAGTGTTCTCATGATCCCTGAACTACCCTGCTTACTGTTAATTAGAATCATAGAATCATAGAAAATTTAGGCACAGAAGGAGGCCATTCGTCCCATCGTGTCCGCGCCAGCCGAAAATGAGCCACCCAGCCGAATCCCACTTTCCAGCACTTGGTCCATAGCCTTGTAGGTCACGGCACTTCAGGTGCATTAAGGGAGGAGCGGTGGATATCTCCAAGGTTACCCCAGCTCAAAAGGGAGTCAGATAGGAAGCAGCTGCTCAGGACTTTGTGAAGACCCTTTGTGTTGTTTCAATGTCTGGGACTTGTGTTTATTGATAAGTGTCCTCCTCAGGAATGTGAGATGTTTAATGTCATGGGACGACCCAAGGTAGCACCTGACAAATGAGTGGCAGACTATACCACCCAATGAAACCCTCTGTAGTTACGTAGACCTGTACCACATTCTACAGCAGGTGGGTGTTGCTTATTGAAAGGTATAAACATGCTTGTAGTGCTGACGTTCCTTTGAGAGTTAGTCACGAGCTTGAGGAAGCTGCCACTCTCCCTTTGTGCACAAGGTTTTCGAATAAACTTTAACTTGGTCAGCAGTTCCGTCTCCGTCTGGTTTTGATCCAAAAATTCGAGTACCTTTTAAATGAGTTGAGGGTTTCTGCCTCTACCACCCTTTCAGGCAGTGAATTCCAGACAACGACCACCCTCTGGGTGAAAAATGTCTTCCTCAGCTCCTCAATAATCCTTCTACCAATCACTTTAAATCTATGCCCTGCCCTTTGTTTATTGACCTCTCTGCTCAGGGAAATCGGTCCTTCCTATCCAGCCTATCTAGTCCACACATAAATTTGTACACCTCAATTAAATCAATCCTCAGCCTTGTTAGACTCGAATTTTTGGATCAAAACCAGACGGAGACGGAACTGCTGACCAAGTTAAAGTTTATTAGAAAACCTTGTGCACAAAGGGAGAGTGGCAACTTCCTCAAGCTCGTGACTAACTCTCAAAGGAACGTCAGCACTACAAGCATGTTTATACCTTTCAATAAGCAACACCCACCTGCTGTAGAATGTGGTACAGGTCTATGTAACTACAGTGGGTTTCATTGGGTGGTATAGTCTGCCACTCATTTGTCAGGTGCTACCTTGGGTCGTCCCATGACTTTAAACATCTCACATTCCTGAGGAGGACCCTTATCAATAAACACAAGTCCCAGACATTGAAACTACACAAAGGGTCTTCACAAAGTCCTGAGCAGCTGCTTCCTATCTGACTCCCTTTTGAGCTGGGGTAACCTTGGAGATATCCACCGCTCCTCCCTTAATCATCTGAAGTGAGCTAGTTAGGATAAACAATGTCGGCTTCGGCCTTGGATAAACATTCCCTGGTGTGTTCTGGAGATAAGCGAGGTGGTGGACACAAATCCAACAAACCTGCCTTTGTCAGCCTTTCCAGTGTGGGTTACGAGCTGCTCCCATAATGGTCAAGTATCCCATCATGCTTTGCTGCTACCTAAATGCTGCATGTGCGATTTAACTACTTGTGTGTGAGGATAGGAGTGGCTAATCATTCTTTAATATATATATATACATATCAGGTTAGGTGAGGAGGGGCTGGAGGTTTTGGATTTCTGTTCACAAGCCTATTTTCCAGTCCAACAGTCCCCCCTCCAAACCTGGACATTGGATTATTCAGGGGAAAGCAAGAGCGCAAGTGACTGAGGTTTTGTATAATAATCAACCTAATTTACTCGCCCTCTCCCCTCTCCAGCCCACTGGCTATTCCAGGGGGATCCTCTATTGGTCACATATGATCCGACATGAATCCTGTCGAGGCGGCCGCCCGTCGAGGCACCGGGTCTGCATCAAAAGAGGGTAATTAGTCATTTACATTAAAACCATTCCCGATTCAATCTCCTGCTGCTCTCCTCACCCACACACTTGATTTTTCCCACAAGCGGCTGAAATCGTCTGAAGCACGGGTGGGGGAGGGGCGCATACACCAGCTGTTTTAACCTCCTGTCCAGCCAGATGTTTTGCCACAGCCCGTTTACATTTCTTACATGCCATACATAGCAGAATAGAGACCAGTATTAACTGCACCATGACCAAAACATGGGAAATTAGTCGGATCCATGGGTGAATCTGTCCATTTAGTCCCCAGTCCCATAAGACATCCCACCACATGGTCACCTTGATCGCGTCTATGTCTTTCCTCAACTCCTTGCTCCCCTGTTCCATGGTATAATACATCTGCTGGGAATGTTCAACCTTCTCTCGTAACTGTCTCAGGTGTTCGGGCAATGGAGGTATTGGATATCCAAACGTGTTGATGTAGTTCCATACGTCGTTCCTAATGTCTTCAGACACTTGAAGAAAGGTCGTGTTGTCCTGGTGTATGTCCACCAGCTCCTCATGTCCAATTCGTACAGGAATTTCCGGGGTGAAGCTAAACTCCGGACTGGGGATGGCACACATCAAGTCGCGTAACTAACACATACCCACCTCGGCTATCATCCAGATAGCACGTGTGTGTACCAAACTCGTCCCGGCACCATTCTAACTCCCAGTCAGTAGCTGCCCGCCCATAAACCAGCAGTCCCAACAATCCTATCATCCCTGATACAGACCAATTCATAGTGTCAAAGTCGCCAGTGCCCCAGATTCAGGGACCAGTGCTGGGCCGGGGTAGGCGAAGAGGGGTCCGATAGACCTGGGAAAAGAGGAAGGAAACAGAGAGGAGGATGAAGAGGAGGGAAATATTCCAGCCTGGGTAACCAATAGTTGGAGAGTCAATATGTCCGGTAGCGGTGGCAGTACTGGGGCCGGCCCGTGTACCTGTAAGGCAGAGAGAGAGATACAGAACATCCTAAACAATTGACTCGATCTTCTGACCTTGGTCCTGGAAAAAAAAACAAGAAAGCTGATTCGCATTATTCTTAACGATTTATTACGCATCTGTTAACACCTCCACACGTCCTGTTCCAATCCAGTCCGATCCGTTCATGCTGCAGCAATCAGCTTGAGGAGGGAGACGCTGACATCTGGAGAGATAGTGTGCCTCCTGTAAATGCTGGACCCGGAAATGGTTAGCCTGGTTGGTCTCACTGAGCAGACGCAGGTATGTCAGGAGGGTGTTTTGGAACTGGGAGGTGTCCCCTGTGCCCAGTGGGGGTGCGTCTTGGGGTAACACCATGGCCCGTCCAGTCATTAGTTCGAATGGTCTAAAGCCGGTGCTTTTGGCTGGCGTGGCCCGTAATCGCCAAAGATTAGCGGGGAGGACGGTGTTCCACCCTTTACCGGTCTGCAGGATGATTTTACTGATGGATTGTTTTAGCGTGCGGTTCATTCCCTCTCCCATTCCAGACGATTGAGGATGGCAGGGGATGTGGAACCGCTGTCGGACCCCCAAAAGAGCCAAAGCCTGTTTCATTGTCTTGCCGGTGAAATGGGTTCCCTGATCCGAATCCATCTGGTCGGGCACTCCCCAGCGAGGAATGACCTCCATGGCTAGGATTTTTGCTGCTGCTTCGGCCGTATTCCCCCTGGTCGGGAAATCCTCCACCCAGCGAGTGAAAAGGTCAATGATGACAAAAACATGGCTGTACCCGCCACTGGGAGGGAGGGGGCAATTCCCGTTTGGAGACAGGGCAAACAGAAGCGTCCGGACTCGTGGATTTCCCTGGCCAGGCCGGGCCATCACCAGGTGTCAGCTATGAGGTAGTATAATTTGCACCCTCCCAGGTGTGCGGGTTCATGGTCGGATTGTATCAGGGCTCGTCTAAAGGCTGAAGGGACCACATACCGGGTCTCATGACGCCAAAACCCCTGGGCGTCTTGATGTGCTCCCTCTTGCACCCAGAGGTGGATATTCTCGGGGGACTCAGAGAGGTACGCGGTTAGGAGGGACTCCCTTGTTACCTCGCTAGCTTGGGAACCCTTCCCTTGTGCTTCCCCTCTGCAGAATTAAGGGCCGTCACAGGGAGGGTGGAGGCAGCCTGCTTAGCGGCCAAGTCCGCAGCCCGGTTCCCTCTGATTTCCGGGGTCTCCTCCGTCTGATGGGCCCGAATCTTAATGACAGCCCCCAAGGTGGGACCATCCGCTGCTCGAATAAGCTCGGCGATCGCAGGGCCGTGCTTAATTAAGTGGCCTAAGGTAGTCAAACAGCCTCGTCGCTGCCAGAGACGCGAGTAGTCATGGACTACAGAGTAAGCATCCTGGCTGTCAGTGTATATGTTCGCCGTTGTCCCTTCTGGGGAGATGATCTGACCCAGATAGATAACCCATGGGAGCCCCACCTGGGCCTTAGTCGGATTCAGTTTAAAACCTCCGACGATTAGCGTCTCCAAGACACATGTTAGGGCGTCTAAATGATCTGAGGGTGAAGGGCTTCTGATGAGAAAGTCGTCTACATACTGGAGACAGGCGGGGGTTTGCATGCGGGCATCCACCATTGCCGGTTGGAGAGCCTTTTGCAGACTCTTGTGAAAAATAATGGGGCAATGGTGGAATCCGTGGGGCAGCCGGGTCCAGGTATATTGAGTGGACCGCACAGTGAAGGCAAAACATTCCCGGGACCCAGCGTCCAGAGGACAGGTCCAGAACCCGTTTTGGATGTCCAGTGCCGTAAATATGGACAGGCCTGGGTGGAGGCCGTTTAAAATGGTAGCGGGGTTTGCTACTGGAGCGTGGAGTTTGTCTGTGACTTTGTTCAGGGCCGTATAATCTATGGGCAGCCTCCAGGACCCATCTGGCTTTTGTACAGGCCATACGGGGAGTTGGTCCGGGAACGGGTCTCAATCACTATCCCGGTTTCGAACAAATCTCCCACTATTGACTCAACGGCACGTTGGGCCTCCGGCCGAAGGGGATACTGTCGGTGAGCCTCGTGGTAGGGTCCGTGAACCCTGACAGGGTCTATCTGTGCCCTACCGCAATCTAGCTTGTGGGTAGCCCATGCGAGAGGGTAAGCTGCGCAAACTTTCCCCCATAGCCCTTCCTCCGCCCAAGCACGCCCAATCGGTCGGAGGACCTGTACCCCACACTGTTGGGTATAATCTGCTGAAAAGGGAAACCTCCCCCCTCCCGGCCCCCCTATTTGCAGTGAGTGGTCACTTAGAAGCAGGTTCGCCTCTATCTGGTGCAAGATGTCCATTCCCAAAATCAGACCCTGGTTATTGGGATCTTCCCAGAGCCTGGCCCGGGGGATAGCTGTAGGGGGATTGGAATGCTCTGGCGAAGGATCACGCTCTCCCCACTAACCCCGCTGATATGTATTTTTTTGTTCACGGTCGGAAAATCTGAGTCGGTTATCGACACCGAGGCTCCCGTGTATAAAAGAGCACAACACTGCCGGCCTCCTAACAGTACGTTTAGACACGGGCGGGTGGCCCCCGGTCCTCCGACGGAGGAGGCCGTGGTGTCCAATCCTTGATGAGGGGAAGATGGGAGGAGGAGAGCTCGCTGTCCCTCCAATTCACGGTCGGATAACCCCCCCTTTGTTGGTCTTTGTGACCCCTGAGTTGTTCCCCGGGGCCCCTGTCCTTCCACCCCCCCTTTCCGTAACACGTGGCTTGGCTATGCCCCGGGCGCCCACGATTGGTTCATGGTTTCCTTTACACGGGGCAGTCTCGATATAAATGGCCTGTTTCTGGCAATTAGAGCAGGCACGATCCTCTCGGGATACTGCTACCGGTTCTGTTTTAATTTTTGGGCTCGTGTGGTGCAGGATCCACGGCAGGACGGGGAGGGTGTGGCCCTGGCGGTGAGTGTGGGTGTCTGTCAGATAGAACCCGAAAAGCTGACTCGTCCATTCCCGAAGCCCTGCCTCAGTGGCCTGTGGACTGGCCCCCATCCTAAGCGCTGTTTGGTAAAGTTTATCCAGTCCCCGAATTAAGCTATCTATAAATCTTGGATCGTTGTGTTTGGCGGGGATGCCGTTGGTCTGTCCCCAATGTTCATACCGTTCAATTACCCGGTCAATATACGCACTGGGGTCTTCCCCAGGGTTTTGTCATAGGGTCGTGAGTTCTGTCCAGGTGGCAGTGCCGTTACCCAATCCATCTTGAACCCAGGTCTTTAGAGCTTCAAATTGGGTGTCACACTCGACCATAGTGGCTGGGACCTGCAAATCCCAAGGGGGCAACGCCCCAAAGACAGCAGAGAGGCACTTAACCTCAATGATATCTTTTATGTCCTTTATGGACAGATTAAAATGTCGGGCGGCGCTTTGTATCTTTGCCCATACGTCGACAATGGGATTATATCACTTCAGGTCGGGAATGAGAAGGATCAGGCTGGATCTCTCCTGTGGTGTTAAAGGCTGAGATTCCCCCCAATGTGCCCCTGCCTCCCATTTCCCCATTTGCTGCCCCTCCGGCTGGGTTTGGATTTACGCGGACAGGGGCCAGGGGTTTCGGCTCCCCATTTCCAGGTTGTCCCGGTGCCGAAGGGCAGATACGGTTGTATTCGGGAGGCACTCAGGCTGCGGCGTTTTGTGCTGCAGAGCCTCCATTGCCTTAACCATTCCCCCCACATTCCTGTAAATCGTCTAACTCCTCCGTTGCTGACACTTCCAGATCCAAAAGGCTGCAAACTCGAACTTTAGCCTCTTGTACAGGTCTCAAAAAGTCCTGGAGAGAAGACGGTCTCCCCCATTTGTCCACGATTAAATATCCTGTGTGATCTGCCCAACTAGCGAGCAGAACGGTACCATAATTAGTTTGTTTAGCAGCCTTGTGACCCGCCCACCACTTTATTTGATCGACTACTGGACTCGTTTCCTTCCATCCGTTCCTGATCATTGCACTTTGATATTTTAAATTAGCCTCTTGGACTCGTTTTACAACAGAGACACTTGTGGGCAGAGCCGGGACGTCCGGAGGAAGGGGTTTCCCCTCGTTACTCATGTCAATCATTACGTATATCCTTATGCTCTATTTTATACTTTAATTTATTTTACTCTAATCTTATACTTTAATCGGCACAAACGTATCACCTTATACTCTAATTTATACACACTCACTGGTCCCCGGATCACGATCCTGTGGTGGTTGTCGTTCCCTTCGCCTACTTAATCCTGGCCGCCACGTGGGACTCGGTCCTCTTAATTCAGGCTCAGGCTCGGTGTTTGAGATAAACCACCACCCTTGTCCGTGTCCATCACCACGTGACTCTCAAAATCCAACCTTATACTGTATCGGAATAGCGGCATAAACTTATACTCTAAGCAAACAAACACTTACACTATATCTTATAAACCTACAGGTCTAGTCAATTCCGTCAATCCGTGGTCTCCGTGAGGAATTTTACTACGTGGATAATTTTAATACTGCGGCAAGTGCCACTGCCAATCCTGTCTCCAATAATGAGTCGAGCCCCTACCATAGGCTACCGGCCTGACCCTCGAGGGCTTTATGCAGGGGCACCCCCCATCTGGAGTACAGGGCTATCCTGTTTCACTATACCACGTACCCTCCAATACAGGATCCGTTAGCCTACCTGCAGCGCAGTATCCCACTTCTGACACCAACTGTTAGACTCGAATTTTTGGAGCAAAACCAGACGGAGACTGAACTGCTGACAAAGTTAAAGTTTATTAGAAAGCTTTGTGCACAAAGGGAGAGTGGTCAGCTTCCTCAAGCTCGTGACTAACTCTCAAAGGAACATCAGCACTACAAGCATGTTTATACCTTTCAATAAGCAACACCCACCTGCTGTGAAAGGTGAGGGTACATGTTTACATAACTACAGTGGGTTTCATTGGGTGGTATAGTCTGCCACTCACTTGTCAGGGGCTACCTTGGATCGTCCCATGACTTTAAACATCTCACATTCCTGAGGAGGACCCTTATCAGTAAACACATAAGTCCCAAACATTGAGACTGGGCGGGGGTCTTCACAAGTCCTGAGCAGCTCATCCCTCACTCCCTTTTGTGCTGGGGTGACCTTGGAGATATCCACCGCTTCTCCCTTAATCATCCCAAGTGAGTTAGTTAGGATAAACAATGTCCTTGAGTAAACATTCCTTAGTGTGTTCTGGAGATAAGCGAGGGGGTGGCCATAAATCCAACAAACCTGCCTTTGTCAGCTTATACAGTGTGGGTTACGAACTGCTCCCATAATGGTCAAGTATCCCATCATGCTTTGCTGCTGCCTAAATGCGACATGTGCGATTTAACTATCGAATTTTTGTGAGGATAGGAGTGGCTAATCATTCTTTATTATATATATATCAGGTTAGGTGAGGGGAGGCTGGAGGTTTTGGATCTGTGTTCACAAGCGTATTTTTCCAGTCCAACAACAGTGAGGAGGAGAGTGACAGGACAAAGACAGGTTGGTGGAATGGGCAGAAACATGGCAGATGAAATTTAACGCAAAGAAGTGCGAAGCGATACATTTTGGTGGAAGAACGAGGAGAGGAGAAATAAACTGAAGGGCACAATTCGAAAGGAGCTGCAGGAACCGAGAAATCTGGGGGTTCATGTGAACAAATCTTTAAAGATGGCCGGGCAGATTGAGAAAGCGGTTAAAGAAGCATACAGGATCGTGGGCTTTACAAATAGAGGCATAAAGTACATAAGGAAGGAAGTTATGATGAACCTTTATAAAACACTGGTTCGGCCACAACTGCAGTATTGTGTCCAGTTCTTGGCACCGCACTTTAGGAAGGATGTGAAGGCCTTTGAGAAGATGCAGAACAGATTTATTAGAAAGGTTCCAGGAATGAGGGACTTCAGTAACGTGGATAGACTGGAGAAGCTGGGGTTGTTCTCCTTAGAGCAGAGAATGTTGAGAGGATATTTCATCGATGTTTTTAAAAACATGAAGATTCTAGACAGAGTGGATCGAGAGAAACTGCTCCCATGGGCGGAAGGGTCAAGAACCAGAGGACAAAGATTTATGGAGATTGCAAAAGAATCAAAGTCAACATGAGGAAAAACGCTTTTGCACAGCGAGTGGTTAAGATCTGGAACTCATTGCCTAAGTGAGTGCTGTAGGCAGGGTGTGACAAGCTGGATTGCTCTTGCAGAGTGCCAGCACGGACTCGACGTGCCGAACGGTCTCCCTCCGTGCTGTCACCATTCAATGATTCTGGGATTCAACGAGGCAGAAACAAAATAACTCAAACTTGTGAAACCCGAGATCTTTAGATCTTTATTCTAACGCCCTCCCAACTGAGCGATTACCGTCCCACTGCAAGTTGAACTTTGTGTCATTATGTTGGAAGAAAATATAACCCCAGGAGGAATTACCCCTCCCGGTCAATCCGCACTTCATGAATAAACATCGCACTCATATATACTCACCCACAGTTCATATATAAACATCACACTCATATATACACACCCACAGTTCAGATATAAACATCGCACTCATATATACACACCCACAGTTCATATATAAACATCACACTCATATATACACACCCACAGTTCAGAGAAATATCTCACTCATATATACACACCCACAGTTTATAACAGAACAGCGAACTCCTAATCCACACCCAATTTATATTTACTCAAAGTCCTGTTCACAGCTCTCACCAAAGTCTGAACACTGAAAGTTGAACTGTTTTCCAGATACTGTCCGTCCTACTTTGTAATTTTAGCATCGGATTTTATGCAGACCGGCAAAGGGAGCGGAAGAGCGGTCCTGGTGGTGAATGCTGCTTCGAACGGAAGTCTCGGTGTCCAGGAGCTGGCGGGGATTGGAAAGCTCTTGTGTCACACGAAGTGTCTGAAAGGCCCGGATACACCTGAAGGTTATCAGTGCGGTGCCCACACCTCGTGCTGTAATGTTAGCGAGCCGGACATCAACTTAAAAGGCGGCGTGTTCGAAACACATTGTGGTCACAGTTTCATTCAAAACATAACTGAACCGAAATAATTGAAAATGGAATGTTTTCGTCGCTGATTCACCACAAACAATATTTTATTATGAAATTTGATTCTCAGTTCCCCAGTGTCAGAGGGAAAATTGCATAAATTCGAGCCAGGTAGGAGTCGAACCTACAATCTTCTGATCCGTGGTCAGACGCGTTATCCATTGCGCCACTGGCCCAGCCGATGACTAATGTGTTTTATTTCATTTTTCATTCAGAATCAACCCAAAGATTGACACAGAGAGATAAACACAGCGAGAGATGCAGACAGTGTCGGTGAACACAGCGAAATAGACAAGAGATATAGAAATGTACCAAACGGCCTCAAACTCCACCAGACAGTGGCGGGTATCTGACAGGTATCAGTGAGAGGAGGTGGTGAAGTTGCAGTTTGATTTGGCTCCGTGGCTGAGCTGCTCAAAGTGCCCGTTTGGTCGGGGCCTTTTGTGATATTTACCCAATTTGTGAATTAAGCAACAAAATAACACAGAGCGGTATTTGTATTAGTTGCGGAGCCAACAAGGAAAGGATTCCAGATCTGCAGTATGTAAGTGTTCCTGCATTGTACAGGCGGACCTCTCACAATGTGTCCGAAACACCTTTTGAGGATATTGCTCCAGAGGGCTGATTGTACAAACTTCTTTACTTACAACCAGCAACCGAATCACCATGAAGAGTTGCTGAGCGAAGCTCGTTTCGGAGCAGTTTTCGCTGTTCAGCTTTTGTAAAATTGGTTGAAACTCATTTTGAACACATCTTAGTATCAATGAGAAGGTCAGGCACAGGATTGTTGGGATGGAACCGTCTCTAACAATAAGTACAAAGTATAATGGATTATAAAGTGAAAAAGCCAATCCAATCTCTCAGTCTCTCTCTCTCTCACTTTCTCGGTGAGTGAACGTAAACCAACAGAAGAAGCTAAAACAAAGAACTGTTTCCTTTTCCATCGGGCGAGTACAGTTGAAGAGAATGATTTCTGTTTCCTGCTGGACCAATAACTGGAATGAGCAGTGTATCTGGTTCCCATGGTACCCAGTGAAACATCCACGTTTATATCTCCCATTTACACTGATACCTTCCTTCCTCACTAATTATAGGACACTTTTGGTCAGGTTCAATCACACTTCAGAAGTCCAGAAGCGCAAAGAAAGGTCGACACCTCATGGTGACGTAACCTACAGGTGAGGGAGGTTTGCAGGTTTACCTGGAGCTGAAAATGGATAAACTCCTTCCAATGTACAAACTCCCCTCACCAACAGTAATTCAATTCTAACTGATCTGAGACTTTGGGCATTTATGGTGATTATACTTTGTGGAGTTAAAGCAGCAGTAAATCCGTTGTGTGTTGTATACATAGCCGTTCAGTCAATATAAAACATTGTCATCCGACCGACTATGAGCAATGCCACAGGGGGTATGTTGGGTTACGGACAGTTCCGCCTCCAGCAGTTGTTCTCTCGGTCACACATCCGGCATCACCTCTCGGTCTCACACTTCAGAGTCACGCCTGAATATAAACACATTTCTGTTTCAGACTTTTACATGGAGATCAACAATTCACAATTCAAGATGTAGGGAACAAACAAATCAAATATTTAAGAACGTTAACAGATAGAAAATTCACCATAAATGACTGAGGAAAAAATGAAGCAAACGGATCAAGATGAACAATTAACAAAAGGTAACAATTAAAGAAAGGAGAAGGGGAACTGATCATATCGCCCCAAATAGTTTTTGAAAAATCCTTTGGTTTTTAGGGACGTACATCTAGAAATATTTTTCGTAACATCATAAAGACAATTAGAATACAACTTTCACAAAGTAGGGATTAATCTTACTTATACGATAGCGTGTTATTCGTTTGTAAAATCTGCAATTGTTTTACCATTCTTTAAGTTTAGAGGGATGCTCTGAATATATGTTCTACATTGAAACGTAAGTGGATTAATACAATAAAATGTGGAAGTTTTTTTATGAACATGAAGAGTTGCTTTTCCATGTTGGATATCGCGATATATTTATTGACACAACTGACATTTGTGAAATGATGGAATGTATTTATTTCTATATCTGTACGGGTAAGGAAATCCCCACTGGATCATTTCCAGGAACCAGTCAAGAACTTAAATTAGTTTGTCAAACCCAAAACACCCGTTGGGAATTGCTGATTGAAAATTTGAATGGAAATCGAGACCATCACAAAGTATTGGAACAAATATACCCGCTGAGGTTTCGGGGTTGTTACTGATTTATTTCTATCACTGAGTAACCTATTTTAAACAGGGTGAAACTACAAATCTAATGATAAGGGTCTGGGTTGGAGAAGGAACAGATGAAAGTATCAAATTTAATTACACTGATTCCACAAACACTGCACACCACATCCCTTAAACATTGTGAACTGTCTCTACATAAAACTGGAGAGGGTGTAAATAGAAAGTAACAGAAAAAAAGCTCATTAATGTGTCAAATTTAATTTTGATATTGTTGCACAAACACTGAACATCCCATCGCTAAAACACTGTCCCGATCTAAAATCAGTCGGCAGGGCCCTGAGACACAGTGAAAATGCTGTGATTTCAACCTGGTTCAAAACACGCAGCCTTCTGATGTGGAGTCAGACGCGACTGTTCTTGCACCAGGCCCACAACAAGCGGCTGGAGCCGGATCCATTGGAGGGCGATCGGTGCAGACTGCCGCCCCGGCTCTCGGAATGTGAGAGGCGGGAACAGGAGCAGCCTGACCGCCTCAACCACAGCACAGGATCCCGCTCTCCCTCACATCGTATAACTGACTCTGTGGCGCAATGGACAGCGTGTTGGACTTCTACTTAATGATTGGTGGAGATATTCAAAGGTTGTGGGTTCGAGTCCCGCCAGAGTTGGATTTTAGTTCACGGATCGGGAGCTGGGAAGTGAAACTTTGCAGCAAATCCGCAACCGGATCATTGATGTCCGTCAAGGATGTGAAACTGCCCCCTGCACTTCATCTTGCACAAATGGCTCCAGTCACACCCGGATTTATGATTCTTAATCCACTCTGAGCTGGATTGGCGAAACTCTCTCAAGGAGGAGACTCATCATCTGCTCAGACCGAAAGTCAATCTGCTGGACTTCCGGCTCTGTCAGACTGAATGTTCCTTCAGACAGGTTTCTCACTGGACACATGCATCCTGCTGCCGTGTGAGCATTGGTGCTTGAGGGGTAGAATTCTTGCTTGTAGTAATTCTATTCCTGTAAAACTAGCTCCTGAAGTGTAGGATGGAAAGTGTCCTGGCTGAGCGGTCGAAGGCGCTGGTTTAAAGCTCCAGTTAAATCCCACGATTTGTGGATGGATCAAAATCATAGTTTGTGTCTCCAAAACCGCGGCGTCCCTCCTGTAAACAAGTAATACTGAACATCTCATCTGCGATTGCAACAGCGCAGTCCGGAGGAACCACATGGCAATTCAAATAAGATGCATTTTGGAACAAACTAATTGTACCTTCAACTCCGGTCGAAATGTTCACAAGCAAAAGGATTGTTTGATCTCCGTGAGACTCGAATTAACAATCTCGGTATTTCCCGACCCTGTCCTGTCAGATAAGGACCGCGCACTGACCGATTGCGCCGCTGGAGCCCGGTCACTCTGATCACCTGTCCCACTCTGCTGGAAAGAATCTTAAGGTGAGAGGCCCGAACCTGTGGAAACGTGTCCAGTCACTGTGATGAAACTAATATCTGCACTTCCACTTTCAGCTCCTTTCACATCCTCTGCTCCATCGCACGACAATCGGGTTTTCTGCGAACAGGTCAAAATGAACATTGCCAGAAATTCTATCAGTCGTGAGATTTGAACCCAGCGCCCACGCAGTGATTGGATTTATTGTCTTAAAGCAGTGAGCTCCGTTCACACAACGCCTCGCCAGTCTTTCACATTTTGTTTAATGCCCAAATAAATAAATTGGAGCTAATTGAGCGCATTTACCCCGTGCTGGGGTTGTTCTCCTTCGAGCAGAGAAGGTTCAGAGGAGATTTGATAGAAGTGTTCAAAGTCATGAAGGGTTTCGATAAAGTTAATAAAGAGAAGCTGTTCCCATTGGCGGAAGTGTCGAGAACCAGAGGACACAGATTTGAGGTGATTGCAAAAGAACCAAAGGCGACATGAGGAAAATCTTTTTTACGCTGCGAATGGTTTTGATCTGGAATACGCTGCCTGAAAGGGCGGTGGAAGCAGATTCAATCGTGGCTTTTAAAAAGGAATTTGATAAATACTTGAAGGGGAAATGCAGGGCCACGGGGAAAGGGACGGGGAATGGGACCAATGGGATTGGTCTTACAAAAGTCAGGTAAGGGATTGATGGGTTGAATGGCCTCCTTCTGTGGTGTGTTCATTCTGTGATAAATATTATTTTACACACAGTGAACAGACCATCCCTGAAAGACTGCCCCGCGATAAAACAGAGTGACACTGAAACGTTGCGAAAATGCAATGACCCCGACGTGATTCGAACACGCATCCTTCTGATCTGGAGTCAGACACGCTACCGTTGCGCCACGAGGTCCACAGCGCCCACCTGGAGCCGGATCCATAGGAGGGAGATCGGTACCGACCGCCACAGGGACTCGAAGAGGCGGAAGCAGCAGCAGCAACAGCGCAGGAGCCCCGCTCTCCAATCCAGCCGTTACCAGCGGAGAGCTGCCAGTCCCGGCCTGAGCCCTGTCTGGGAGCCGCCTGCCATTCAGTCTTCACAGAACGGGACCGATCCAGTTTCAGCTCACACACAAGCTCAGGAATCCCACTCCTGACAGGTTCATTTATTTAAACCTTGTTTAGATTCAGTGAATTGGGATTTAATTCAATCCTCATCTGCCCGCCGCTCTGTCAGTTCAGGACTTTATTTAAACCGACACTTGGAGCTCTGTTTCACAGGGTGCCGGCTGTTAAAGCATTTCTCAGTCCCACCACGAACACTTTTTGCTGCTAACATCTGTTTAATACAAAGTTCCCAGGAACGAGGGGATTTCTCCTGGGTACTGAGTTCGAGTTGAGGAACAATCGAGGTCCGATTACACTACTTGGTGTATTCTATAGGCCACCAGCTGGTGGGACGGATATAGAGGAGCAAATTTGCAGGGAAATAACAGAGTTGCAAAAGCCATAGAGTTGTGATAACAGGTGATTTAAACTATCCTAATATAGACTGGAATAACAATAATATAAGGCGCAAAGTAGGGGAAGAATTTTTGAAATGTGTTCAGGATAACTTTCTCGACCAGTACGTTTCTGGCCCACTGAGGAAGGAGGCATTGCTGGACTTGGTTCAAGGGAATGAGGCGGGCCAAGTGGAGCAAGTGTCAGTGGGGGAGCATTTCGGGAGCAGCGATCAGTATCATTAGGATTAGAATAGCTATGGAAATGGACTCTGTCCACTCTAAAGTAAAAGTACTCAATTGGAGGAGGGTCAATTTCAGTGTGATGAGAACAGATCTGGCCCCGGTAAATTGGAATTAAAGATTGTCAGGCAAAACTATAATTGGGCAGTGGGCGGCATTTAAAAAGATGATTCGGGTACAGAGAAGGTACATTCCAACGAGGTAGAAAGGTAGGGCAACACAAGCTCAGGAATCCCACTCCTGACAGGTTCATTTATTTAAACCTTGTTTAGATTCAGTGAATTGGGATTTAATTCAATCCTCATCTGCCCGCCGCTCTGTCAGTTCAGGACTTTATTTAAACCGATACTTGGAGCTCTGTTTTACAGGGTGCCGGCTGTTAAAGCATTTCTCACTAAAGCCAGAGCTCCCTGGATAATAAGAGAGATAGAGAGTAAGATGAAGCGGGAAACATAAAAGCGAATCAAAAAGTCTTCTACAGACATGTTAACAGTAAACGGGTAGTCAGAGGAGGGGTGGGGACGATTAGGGACCATAAAGGAGATCTACTCATGGAGGCAGTGGGCATGGCCTGAGGTCCTAAATGAGTACTTCGCATTGTTCTTTACCAAGGAAGAAGATGCTGCCAGATTCTCGGTAAAGGAAGATATAGTTAAGATACTGGATGGGCTAAAAAATGAGAAAGAAGAGGTACTAGAAAGGCTAAATGTACTTAAAATAGATAAGTCACCTGGTCGGTACTTCCCTCAGCAACCGAGGATGCATCCCATCCGGACCAGATGACGGATCTACTTTAAGTACAGCCAGCCTTTCCAGTACCTCCTCTTTATAATTTTTTAGCCAATCCAGTATCTCGACAACATCTTCCTTTACTGACACTCTGGCAGCATCTTCTTCCTTGGGAAAGACAGATGCAATGTATTTATTTTGTACCTCCGCCATGCCCACTGCCTCCCACTGCTACTAATTCGTTATAATCTGGGCCAGTGGTGCAATGGATAACGCATTAGGTTCGATTCCGACCTGGCTTGGATTTTTTCATGCAAAATTTTATGGCCTTCAATACCTTGCAAGCTGTCCTACTTGGTGGTGCTGCCTGGCTCCATACCTGGTAAGTGCCTTCTCAGTGCAGCAAGCAGTGCATCAGTGTCATAATCTGAAGGTCCTGAATTCAATCTTCAGAGAAGGCATCAAGGATTACGAAGCTTTTTTTCCATCTCTCACCTCATCTTTCCATCTTTGCTGCATCGCAAAATCAAGAACTTTTGTTTACTGCAGCACATCAAAAGATTTGCTGCCCCTTGATCTCTCTGTACCCAAACACACAGTGAAGTTTAGGAAGTCCATGGGCAATGGACTCACTGACAACACTCTTGTTTCTGTATAATGGCACCAAGACAAACGGTGAGTGGAGAATATAATCAACGATCCCGCTACCTCTCACAGGCCAAGTGAGCGCTCCACCAGTTGAGCTAATTCCTCGTTTGCTGTTTGTAAATCGCCCCTCACAGTTCCTGCCTCACACTCGCCTTCAAGCTGCTCCAAGACCAGCAGAGAAATCTTGCCTTGGGTTGCCACTCCCTGAATATATTAAATACTTTGCTCCAATCGGCGGTGTCGAGCATCAGCAAGTGAGGAACAGCAGAACGGGAAGCCACAGCAATCATGAGCGATGCTGAGAAGAGCCCGAGCCTGCGGAAGGAAGACGAGGTCACCGGAAAGCAACAGCCGCCCGAGCTCGAGGAGCAGCGAGAGCCCTGACTGACTGACTGATCGAAGACCATTTTGCCTGAAATTGAAGGCGATTTGAAGTGTTGCTGCTCAAAGGCACTCCCTGCTGGTGAGCAGAGGGAAATGCTCGAGTGAAACAGCCGTGCTCGGGCAGACACAGAAAGCTTTCAGGTTTTGGAAAGGAAAAGAGGCGTCCTGTGAATGAGTGACAACATGTTAATCTGTGAGCTGCCTGTGAAGTTCAGAGAGTGACCTCGAGGTAATTGCTGCTTATTCCAAAATCACACTCACTCCTTCGAGCCGGAATTGAACCAGCGACCTAAGGATGACTTTATTTTGTTTTATTCACTACAGTCCTCCGCTCTACCAGCTGAGCTATCGAAGGGAAGTGATAAACAGTGTTGTCTTTGGTGATTGTTCACCGTGCGCCTGTTGACACGTTCAGACTCGTGGAGTCCGGTGCTGATCGAAGACTTCTTTTGCCTGAAAGCGAGAGCTGAGTGTTTTGAAGTATTGCTGCTCAAAAGCACTCCCTGCTGGTGAGCAGAGGCAGAGCAGCCTTGTTTGGGCAGACACAGAAAGTTTTCAGGTTTGAGAAAGGAAAAGAGACGTCCTGTGCCTTCATGGCAACATGTTAATCTGTGAGGTGCCTGTAAAGTTCAGAGAGCGACCTTGAACTAATTGCTGCTTATTGCAAAATCACACGTTCTCCTTCGAGCAGGAATTGAACAAATGACGGAAGGATGACTTTGTCTTATTTTCCACGACAGTCTTGTCGCTCGACCAGCTGAGGTATCGAAGGGAAGCGGCAAAAATGTTTCACTTTGGAGATTGTTCACCGTGCACCTTTGACACACCCGGACTCGTGGATTCCAGTGCTCATGACTGAGGCTGACTCGGTACCTGCTCATACCGCAGTGCTGTGGGAGTGGGAGCTGCTCCGTGTTCTCCACAGCCTGGGCCAGTGACACAATGAATAATGGGACTGATTATTGATCTGGAGATTGTGGGTTCAAGTTTACGGAGGGTGTAAAGTGGAAGGCCGGGCCTGGAGAGCATTGGAATAGTCGAGTCTGGAGGTAAACAAAGGCACGGATGAGGGTTTCAGCAGCAGAACCTCATTCTGGAAGTTGGGATTTGTTTCTGCTGATGTTAATAACCGCTATAACTGGGCTGAAATTCAATATTCTGGATCGATGTCAAATAAATCAACTTTATTTCAAACAGAATGGGTCAATTACTTGATGAATTCAAGATAAGAGACTAATTGATGTCCTCATTACCGATTAATATGCCTTTTCTCCTTTCTCACTGTAGATTATTTCAGTTCTCATACCTTCAATTACTCTCATGGCCAAGTCCCAGCTCCCCGGTCCTTCCCGAGTGCCTCTCCCAGCCTTGGGATCCAGGGAAGGTATCAGTAATGTACCCGGGATCACTAAACACAAAACCCAGTCTGTGAATCACTTTCAGCTGCTGGACTTATCGTGTGTCCCACAGCATCTCTCTCACCTTCGATGTGTGAATAGAGCATCAGGCCTGGGAATCTCGTCTTCAATTTAAATACACTCAGCAAATGTATTTAACAAAATACAAACAAGTAAACACATCACGGCCCAATAATCCAGCACTAAATTCAAAGGAGTAAGTCTGTTATCAAACTCCTTGAGTGGACAGAATAAAGAAAAATCCCAACTCTAAGATCCCCTCGAATCCTTTGCAAATTCCTTACAAATCTTGACAATAATCAACAAGTCTAATTGAATGTTGACCTTTATCTCGAGTGGGGTTGGAATACAGAAGTGATGCTTCAGTTGTAATTTGTAAACAATTTTACAACACCAAGTTATAGTCCCGCAATTTTATTTTAAATTCACAAGCTTTCGGAGATTTTCTCCTTCCTCAGGCAAATGTTTGCCTGAGGAAGGAGAAAATCTCCGAAAGCTTGTGAATTTAAAATAAAATTGCTGGACTATAACTTGGTGTTGTAAAATTGTTTACAATTGTCAACCCCAGTCCATCACCGGCATCTCCACATCAGTTGTAATGAACCTTGGTCAGACCCCACCTGGAGAACTGGGCACCGAACCGAGGGAGAGATAAATCGGCCTTAGAAAAGGTACAGTGCAGATTCACCAGAATGATGCCGGGGTTAAAAGGGTTAAATTATGAGGACGGGTGGCATAAACTTGGTTTTTATTCCCATGAGTTCAGAACATTGGGATGTGACCTCATCGAGGTGTTTAAAATAATAAAGGGATTCAATAAGGCAGATACAGAGAAATGATTTCTTCTTGTGGGGGGGGGGGGAATTCAGAACAAGAGGGAATAAGAAATCGGAGCAGGAGTGGGCCATATGGCCCCTCGAGGCTGCTCTGCCATTCAGTAAGAACATGGCTGATCTTCGACCTTAACTCCACTTTCCTGCCCGATTTCTTGGTGTCCAAAAATGTCTCAATCTCATTCTTGAAAATAATCAATGACTGAGCATCCACAGCCCTCTGGGGTAGAGAATTCCAAAGATTCACCACCCTCTGAGTGAAGAAATGTTTCCTAATTTCAGTCCTAAATGGCCGATCCCTTATCCTGAGACTATGCCCCCTGGTTCTCGACTCTCCAGCAAGGGGAAACAGCCTCTTCCCTATCAAGCCCTCGAAGATTTTTTGACGTTTCAACGAGATCACCTCTCATTCTTCTAAACTTCAGGCAATATAGGGCCATTCAGCCCAATCTCTCCACATGCAACAAACCTCTCATCCCAGGAATCAATCTAGTGAACCTTCATTGCACCCCCTCTAATCAAGGATATCCTTCCTCAGGTGAGGAGACCAAAACTGTACATAGTACTCCAGGTGTGGTCTCACCAAAGCCCGATATAATTGCAGCAAGACTTCCTTACTCTTATTCTCCAAACCCCTTGCAATAAAGGCCAACGTACTATTTGCTTTCCTAATTGCTTGCTGGATCTGCATGTTAACTTTATGTGATCCGTGTACAAGGACATCCAAATCCCTCTGAACACCAATAATTCTTAATCTCTCATCTTTTAAATAATATTCTGCTTTTCTATTCTTCCTACCAAAGTGAATAATTTCACATTTCCCCACATTATACTCCATCTGCCACCTTCTTGATAATATTAAAATTAGAGCTGGGTCATTTATGAGCAAAATAAGGTAGCAATTTTTGACACAAAGTGTTGTGGAAATTACAAACTCACTTCCCTGGAAGGCTGTGGATGCTGGGGCTCGACTGAAATTTTCATTGTTGAGATCGAAAGGTTTGTGTTGTGTGAGGGTTGCAAGGGATTTTTTTTTATTCGTTCATGGGATGTGGGCATCACTGGCGAGACCAGCATTTATTGCCCATCTGTAATTGCCCTTGAGAAGGTGGTGGTGAGCCGCCTTATTGAACCGCTGCAGTCCGTGTGGTGACAGTTCTCCCACAGTGCTGTTAGGAAGGGAGTTCCAGGATTTTGACCCAGCGACGATGAAGGAACGGCGATATATTTCCAAGTCGGGATGGTGTGTGAATTGGAGAGGTGGTGTTGTTCCCATATGCCTGCTCATCTTGTCCTTCTAGATGGTAGAGATCACGAGTTTGGGATATGTTGTCGAAGAAGCCTTGGTGAGTTGCTGCAGTGCATCCTGTGGATGGTACACACTGCAGCCACGGTGCACCGGTGGTGAAGGGAGTGAATGTTTAAGGTGGTGGATGGGGTACCAATCAATCGGGCTGCTTTGTCCTGGATGGTGTCGAGCTTCTTGAGCGTTGTTGGAGCTGCACTCATCCAGGCAAGTGGAGAGTATTCCATCACACTCCTGACTTGTGCCTTGTCGATGTGGAAAGGCTTTGGGGAGTCAGGAGGTGAGTCACTAGCCACAGAATACCCAGCCTCTGACCTGCTCTTGGAGCCACAGTATTTATATGGCTGATCCAGTTAAGTTTCTGGTCAATGGTGACCCCCAGGATGTTGATGGTGGGGGATTCGGCGATGGTAATGCCGTTGAATGTCAAGGGGAGGTGGTTAGACTCTCTCTTGTTGGAGATGGTCATTGCCTGGCACTTGTCTGGCCCGAATGTTACTTGCCACTTATCAGTCCAAGGCTGGATGTTGTCCAGGTCTTGCTGCATGCGGGCACGGACTGCTTCATTATCTGAAGGGTTGCGAATGGAACTGAACACTGTGCAATCATCAGCGAACATCCCCATTTCTGACCTTATGATGGAGGGAAGGTCATTGATGAAGCTACTGAAGATGATATGGAGCAAAGGCGAGGAAATGGAGTTGTGGTACAGATTAGTCCTGATCCAATTGTATGGCGGAGCAGGATTAAGGGGCTAAATGGCGAAATCCAAATCCTGAACCCAGTCACTGACACCAATCTCCTCCTGTCTGATATAAACCAATCCCACACTCACTGACACCAATCTCCTCCTGTCTGATATAAACCAATCCCACAGTCACTGACACCAATCTCCTCCTGTCTGATATAAACCAATCCCACATTCACTGACACCAATCTCCTCCTGTCTGATATAAACCAATCCCACATTCACTGACACCAATCTCCTCCTGTCTGATATAAACCAATCCCACATTCACTGACACCAATCTCCTCCTGTCTGATATAAACCAATCCCACAGTCACTGACACCAATCTCTTCCTGTCTGAGATAAACCAACCCCACAGTCACTGACACCAATCTCCTCCACTCTGATATAAACCAACCCCATACTCACTGACACCAATCTCACTGAATGGTGGAACAGGATCGAGGGGCTGAATGGCCTACTCCTGTTCCTAATGATCCGCTGTCACACTGAAGTTGCTAACATTCCTCTTCACAGTTCTTAATGCTCCCGATCTTGGTGTTGTCAGGAAATGTTGATCTTATGCCCTTGTACCCAAGCCCAGGTCATTGCTCAATGTTGACAAGAGCAATGGTCCCAACACTGCCCCTGGGGGACACCACTGTTTACATCCCCACAGTCTGAAAAACATCCATTAACCAATACTCTGCACTTTATCAATCTTCCCATCCACACTGACCCACTCCCTGCAATACCATGAGTTTTAATCTGATCAACAAGCCTCCGGTCCGGCATCTTATCAAACACTTTTTAACAATCCATCTTCACAACATCCATTGCATTTTATCCCTACACTGTGTTATTTCCTCCAATAATGCCTGCTGTCTGTCCTGAATTAATCCGTTTTATCCCTACACTGTGTTATTTCCTCCAATAATCCCTGCTGTCTGTCCTGAATTAATCCATTTTATCCCTACACTGTGTTATTTCCTCCAATAATCCCTGCTGTCTGTCCTGAATTAATCCATTTTATCCCTACACCATGTTATTTCCTCCAATAATCCCTGCTGTCTGTCCTGAATTAATCCATTTTATCCCTACATTGTGTCATTTCCTCAAATTATCCCTGCTGTCTGTCCTGAATTAATCCATTTAATCCCTACATTGTGTTATTTCCTCCAATAATCCCTGCTGTCTGTCCTCAATTAATCCATTTTATCCCTACACTGTGTTATTTCCCCCAATAATCCCTGCTGTCTGTCCTGAATTAATCCATTTTATCCCTACACTGTGTTATTTCCTCCAATATTACCTGCTGTCTGTCCTGAATTATCCATTTTATCCCTACACTGTGTTATTTCCTCCAATAATCCCTGCTGTCTGTCCTGAATTAATCCATTTTATCCCTACACTGTGTTATTCCCTCCAATATTCCCTGCTGTCTGTCCTGAATTAATCCATTTTATCCCTACACTGTGTTATTTCCTCCAATATTCCCTGCTGTCTGCCCTGAATTAATCCATTTTATCCCTACATTGTGTCATTTCCTCAAATTATCCCTGCTGTCTGTCCTGAATTAATCCATTTTATCCCTACATTGTGTTATTTCCTCCAATAATCCCTGCTGTCTGTCCTCAATTAATCCATTTTATCCCTACACTGTGTTATTTCCCCCAATAATCCCTGCTGTCTGTCCTGAATTAATCCATTTTATCCCTACACTGTGTTATTTCCTCCAATAATCCCGGCTGTCTGTCCTGAATTAATCCATTTTATCCCTACACTGTGTTATTCCCTCCAATATTCCCTGCTGTCTGTCCTGAGTTAATCCATTTTATCCCCACACTGTGTTATTTCCTCCAATAATCCCTGCTGTCTGTCCTGAATTAATCCATTTTATCCCCACACTGTGTTATTTCCTCCAATAATCCCTGTGTCTGTCCTGAATTAATCCATTTTATACCTACACTGTGTTATTTCCTCCAATAATCTCTGCTGTCTGTCCTGAATTAATCCATTTTATCCCTACACTGTGTTATTTCCTCCAATATTCCCTGCTGTCTGTCCTGAATTAATCCATTTTATCCCTACACTGTGTTATTCCCTCCAATATTCCCTGCTGTCTGTCCTGAATTAATCCATTTTATCCCTACACTGTGTTATTTCCTCCAATATTCCCTGCTGTCTGTCCTGAATTAATCCATTTCATCCCTACACTGTGTTATTCCCTCTAATATTCCCTGCTGTCTGTCCTGAATTAATCCATTTTATACCTACACTGTGTTATTTCCTCCAATAATCGCTGCTGTCTGTCCTGAATTAATCCATTGTATCCCTACACTGTGTTATTTCCTCCAATAATCCCTGCTGTCTGTCCTGAATTAATCCATTTTATCCCTACACTGTGTTATTCCCTCCAATATTCCCTGCTGTCTGTCCTGAATTAATCCATTTCATCCCTACACTGTGTTATTCCCTCTAATATTCCCTGCTGTCTGTCCTGAATTAATCCATTTTATCCCTACACTGTGTTATTTCCTACAATAATCCCTGCTGTCTGTCCTGAATTAATCCATTTTATCCCTACACTGTGTTATTTCCTCCAATAATCCCTGCTGTCTGTCCTGAATTAATCCATTTTATCCCTACACTGTGTTATTCCCTCCAATAATCCCTGCTGTCTGTCCTGAATTAATCCATTTTATCCCTACACTGTGTTATTTCCTCCAATATTCCCTGCTGTCTGTCCTGAATTAATCCATTTTATCCCTACACTGTGTTATTTCCTCCAATAATCCCTGCTGTCTGTCCTGAATTAATCCGTTTTATCCCTACACTGTGTTATTTCCTCCAATATTCCCTGCTGTCTGTCCTGAATTAATCCATTTTATCCCTACACTGTGTTATTTCCTCCAATAATCCCTGCTGTCTGTCCTGAATTAATCCATTTTATCCCTACACTGTGTTATTTCCTCCAATAATCCCTGCTGTCTGTCCTGAATTAATCCTTTTTATCCCTACACTGTGTTATTTCCTCCAATAATCCCTGCTGTCTGTCCTGAATTAATCCATTTGATCCCCACACTGTGTTATTTCCTCCAATAATCCCTGCTGTCTGTCCTGAATTAATCCATTTTATCCCTGCACTTTGTTATTTCCTCCAATAATCCCTGCTGTCTGTCCTGAATTAATCCATTTTATCCCTGCACTTTGTTATTTCCTCCAATATTCCCTGCTGTCTGTCCTGAATTAATCCATTTTATCCCTGCACTTTGTTATTTCCTCCATTAATCCCTGCTGTCTGTCCTGAATTAATCCATTTTATCCCTGCACTGTGTTATTTCCTCCAATAATCCCTGCTGTCTATCCTGAATTAATCCATTTGATCCCCACACTGTGTTATTTCCTCCAATAATCCCTGCTGTCTGTCCTGAATTAATCCATTTTATCCCTACACTGTGTTATTTCCTCCAATAATCCCTGCTGTCTGTCCTGAATTAATCCATTTTATCCCTACACTGTGTTATTTCCTCCAATAATCCCTGCAGTCTGTCCTGAATTAATCCATTTTATCCCTGCACTGTGTTATTTCCTCCAATAATCCCTGCTGTCTGTCCTGAATTAATCCATTTTATCCCTACACTGTGTTATTTCCTCCAATAATCCCTGCTGTCTGTCCTGAATTAATCCATTTCATCCCTACACTGTGTTATTCCCTCCAATATTCCCTGCTGTCTGTCCTGAATTAATCCATTTTATCCCTACACTGTGTTATTTCCTCCAATATTCCCTGCTGTCTGTCCTGAATTAATCCATTTTATCCCTACACTGTTATTTCCACCAATAATCCCTGCTGTCTGTCCGGAATTAATCCATTTTATCCCTACACTGTGTTATTTCCTCCAATATTCCCTGCTGACTGTCCTGAATTAATCCATTTTATCCCTACACTGTTTTATTTCCTCCAATATTCCCTGCTGTCTGTCCTGAATTAATCCATTTTATCCCTACACTGTGTTATTTCCTCCAATATTCCCTGCTGTCTGTCCTGAATTAATCCATTTTATCCCTACACTGTGTTATTTCCTCCAATAATCCCTGCTGTCTGTCCTGAATTAATCCATTTTATCCCTACACTGTGTTATTTCCTCCAATAATCCCTGCTGTCTGTCCTGAATTAATCCATTCTATCCCCATACTGTGTTATTTCCTCCAATAATCCCTGCTGTCTGTCCTGAATTAATCCATTTTATGCCTACACTGTGTTATTTCCTCCAATAATCCCTGCTGTCTGTCCTGAATTAATCCATTTTATCCCTACACTGTGTTATTTCCTCCAATAATCCCTGCTGTCTGTCCTGAATTAATCCATTTTATCCCTACACTGTGTTATTTCCTCCAATATTCCCTGCTGTCTGTCCTGAATTAATCCATTTTATCCCCACACTGTGTTATTTCCTCCAATATTCCCTGCTGTCTGTCCTGAATTAATCCATTTTATCCCTACACTGTGTTATTTCCTCCAATAATCCCTGCTGTCTGTCCTGAATTCATCAATTTTATCCCTACACTGTGTTATTCCCTCCAATAATCCCTGCTGTCTGTCCTGAATTAATCCATTTGATCCCTACACTGTGTTATTTCCTCCAATATTCCCTGCTGTCTGTCCTGAATTAATCCATTTTATCCCCACACTGTGTTATTCCCTCCAATAATCCCTGCTGTCTGTCCTGAATTAATCCATTTTATCCCTACACTGTGTTATTCCCTCCAATAATCCCTGCTGTCTGTCCTGAATTAATCCATTTGATCCCTACACTGTGTTATTTCCTCCAATAATCCCTGCTGTCTGTCCTGAATTAATCCATTTTATCCCTACACTGTGTTATTCCCTCCAATAAATCATGCTGTCTGTCCTGAATTAATCCATTTTATCCCCACACTGTGTTATTTCCTCCAATATTCCCTGCTGTCTGTCCTGAATTAATCCATTTTATCCCTACACTGTGTTATTTCCTCCAATAATCCCTGCTGTCTGTCCTGAATTGATCCATTTTATCCCTACACTGTGTTATTTCCTCCAATATTCCCTGCTCTCTGTCCTGAATTAATCCATTTTATCCCTACACTGTGTTATTTCCTCCAATATTCCCTGCTCTCTGTCCTGAATTAATCCATTTTATCCCTACACTGTGTTATTTCCTCCAATAATCCCTGCTGTCTGTCCTGAATTAATCCATTTTATCCCTACACTGTGTTATTCCCTCCAATAATCCCTGCTGTCTGTCCTGAATTAATCCATTTTATCCCTACACTGTGTTATTCCCTCCAATAATCCCTGCTGTCTGTCCTGAATTAATCCATTTTATCCCTACACTGTGTTATTCCCTCCAATAATCCCTGCTGTCTGTCCTGAATTAATCCATTTTATCCCTACACTGTGTTATTCCCTCCAATAATCCCTGCTGTCTGTCCTGAATTAATCCATTTTATCCCTACACTGTGTTATTTCCTCCAATATTCCCTGCTGTCTGTCCTGAATTAATCCATTCTATCCCTACACTGTGTTATTTCCTCCAATAATCCCTGCTGTCTGTCCTGAATTAATCCATTTTCTCCCTACACTGTGTTATTTCCTCCAATAATCCCTGCTGTCTGTCCTGAATTAATCCATTTTATCCCTACACTGTGTTATTTCCTCCAATAATCCCTGCTGTCTGTCCTGAATTAATCCATTTTATCCCTACACTGTGTTATTCCCTCCAATAATCCATGCTGTCTGTCCTGAATGAATCCATTTTATCCCCACACTGTGTTATTTCCTCCAATAATCCCTGCTGTCTGTCCTGAATTAATCCATTTTATCCCTACACTGTGTTATTCCCTCCAATAATCCCTGCTGTCTGTCCTGAATGAATCCATTTTATCCCCACACTGTGTTATTTCCTCCAATAATCCCTGCTGTCTGTCCTGAATGAATCCATTTTATCCCTACACTGTGTTATTTCCTCCAATAATCCCTGCTGTCTGTCCTGAATTGATCCATTTTATCCCTACACTGTGTTATTCCCTCCAATAATCCCTGCTGTCTGTCCTGAATTAATCCATTTTATCCCTACACTGTGTTATTCCCTCCAATAATCCCTGCTGTCTGTCCTGAATTAATCCATTTTATCCCTACACTGTGTTATTCCCTCCAATAATCCCTGCTGTCTGTCCTGAATTAATCCATTTTATCCCTACACTGTGTTATTCCCTCCAATAATCCCTGCTGTCTGTCCTGAATTAATCCATTTTATCCCTACACTGTGTTATTTCCTCCAATATTCCCTGCTGTCTGTCCTGAATTAATCCATTCTATCCCTACACTGTGTTATTCCCTCCAATAATCCCTGCTGTCTGTCCTGAATTAATCCATTTTATCCCTACACTGTGTTATTTCCTCCAATATTCCCTGCTGTCTGTCCTGAATTAATCCATTTTATCCCTACACTGTGTTATTCCCTCCAATAATCCCTGCTGTCTGTCCTGAATTAATCCATTTTATCCCTACACTGTGTTATTCCCTCCAATAATCCCTGTTCTCTGTCCTGAATTAATCCATTTTATCCCTACACTGTGTTATTCCCTCCAATAATCCCTGCTGTCTGTCCTGAATTAATCCATTTTATCCCTACACTGTGTTATTCCCTCCAATAATCCCCGTTCTCTGTCCTGAATTAATCCATTTTATCCCTACACTGTGTTATTTCCTCCAATATTCCCTGCTGTCTGTCCTGAATTAATCCATTTTATCCCTACACTGTGTTATTTCCTCCAATAATCCCTGCTGTCTGTCCTGAATTAATCCATTTTATCCCTACACTGGGTTATTTCCTCCAATAATCCCTGCTGTCTGTCCTGAATTAATCCATTTTATCCCGACACTGTGTTATTTCCTCCAATAATCCCTGCTGTCTGTCCTGAATTAATCCATTTTATCCCGACACTGTGTTATTTCCTCCAATAATCCCTGCTGTCTGTCCTGAATTAATCCATTTTATCCCTACACTGTGTTATTTCCTCCAATATTCCCTGCTGTCTGTCCTGAATTAATCCATTTTATCCCTGCACTGTGTTATTTCCTCCAATAATCCCTGCTGTCTGTCCTGAATTAATCCATTTTATCCCGACACTGTGTTATTTCCTCCAATAATCCCTGCTGTCTGTCCTGAATTAATCCATTTTATCCTCACACTGTGTTATTTCCTCCAATATTCCCTGCTGTCTGTCCTGAATTAATCCATTTTATCCCTACACTGTGTTATTTCCTCCAATAATCCCTGCTGTCTGTCCTGAATTCATCCATTTTATCCCTACACTGTGTTATTCCCTCCAATAATCCCTGCTGTCTGTCCTGAATTAATCCATTTGATCCCTACATTGTGTTATTTCCTCCAATATTCCCTGCTGTCTGTCCTGAATTAATCCATTTTATCCCCACACTGTGTTATTTCCTCCAATAATCCCTGCTGTCTGTCCTGAATTAATCCATTTTATCCCTACACTGTGTTATTCCCTCCAATAATCCCTGCTGTCTGTCCTGAATTAATCCATTTTATCCCTACACTGTGTTATTTCCTCCAATAATCCCTGCTGTCTGTCCTGAATTAATCCATTTTATCCCTACACTGTGTTATTCCCTCCAATAATCCCTGCTGTCTGTCCTGAATTAATCAATTTTATCCCCACACTGTGTTATTTCCTCCAATATTCCCTGCTGTCTGTCCTGAATTAATCCATTTTATCCCTACACTGTGTTATTCCCTCCAATAATCCCTGCTGTCTGTCCTGAATTAATCCATTTTATCCCTACACTGTGTTATTCCCTCCAATAATCCCTGCTGTCTGTCCTGAATTAATCCATTTTATCCCTACACTGTGTTATTCCCTCCAATAATCCCTGCTGTCTGTCCTGAATTAATCCATTTTATCCCTACACTGTGTTATTCCCTCCAATAATCCCTGCTGTCTGTCCTGAATTAATCCATTTTATCCCTACACTGTGTTATTTCCTCCAATATTCCCTGCTGTCTGTCCTGAATTAATCCATTCTATCCCTACACTGTGTTATTTCCTCCAATAATCCCTGCTGTCTGTCCTGAATTAATCCATTTTATCCCTACACTGTGTTATTTCCTCCAATAATCCCTGCTGTCTGTCCTGAATTAATCCATTTTATCCCTACACTGTGTTATTTCCTCCAATAATCCCTGCTGTCTGTCCTGAATTAATCCATTTTATCCCTACACTGTGTTATTTCCTCCAATAATCCCTGCTGTCTGTCCTGAATTAATCCATTTTATCCCTACACTGTGTTATTTCCTCCAATATTCCCTGCTGTCTGTCCTGAATTAATCCATTTTATCCCTACACTGTGTTATTCCCTCCAATAATCCCTGCTGTCTGTCCTGAATTAATCCATTTTATCCCTACACTGTGTTATTCCCTCCAATAATCCCTGTTCTCTGTCCTGAATTAATCCATTTTATCCCTACACTGTGTTATTCCCTCCAATAATCCCTGCTGTCTGTCCTGAATTAATCCATTTTATCCCTACACTGTGTTATTCCCTCCAATAATCCCCGTTCTCTGTCCTGAATTAATCCATTTTATCCCTACACTGTGTTATTTCCTCCAATATTCCCTGCTGTCTGTCCTGAATTAATCCATTTTATCCCTACACTGGCTTATTTCCTCCAATAATCCCTGCTGTCTGTCCTGAATTAATCCATTTTATCCCGACACTGTGTTATTTCCTCCAATAATCCCTGCTGTCTGTCCTGAATTAATCCATTTTATCCCGACACTGTGTTATTTCCTCCAATAATCCCTGCTGTCTGTCCTGAATTAATCCATTTTATCCCTACACTGTGTTATTTCCTCCAATATTCCCTGCTGTCTGTCCTGAATTAATCCATTTTATCCCTACACTGTGTTATTTCCTCCAATAATCCCTGCTGTCTGTCCTGAATTAATCCATTTTATCCCGACACTGTGTTATTTCCTCCAATAATCCCTGCTGTCTGTCCTGAATTAATCCATTTTATCCCTACACTGTGTTATTTCCTCCAATAATCCCTGCTGTCTGTCCTGAATTAATCCATTTTATCCCTACACTGTGTTATTCCCTCCAATATTCCCTGCTGTCTGTCCTGAATTAATCCATTTTATCCCTACACTGTGTTATTTCCCCCAATAATCCCTGCTGTCTGTCCTGAATTAATCCATTTTATCCCTACACTGTGTTATTTCCTCCAATAATCCCTGCTGTCTGTCCTGAATTAATCCATTTTATCCCTGCACTGTGTTATTCCCTCCAATATTCGCTGCTGTCTGTCCTGAATTAATCCATTTTATCCCTACACTGTGTTATTTCCTCCAATAATCCCTGCTGTCTGTCCTGAATTAATCCATTTTATCCCTACACTGTGTTATTCCCTCCAATAATCCCTGCTGTCTGTCCTGAATTAATCCATTTTATACCCACACTGTGTTATTCCCTCCAATAATCCCTCCTCTCTGTCCTGAATTAATCCATTTTATCCCTACACTGTGTTATTCCCTCCAATATTCCCTGCTGTCTGTCCTGAATTAATCCATTTGATCCCTACACTGTGTTATTCCCTCCAATATTCCCTGCTGTCTGTCCTGAATTAATCCATTTTATCCCTACACTGTGTTATTCCATCCAATATTCCCTGCTGTCTGTCCTGAATTAATCCATTTTATCCCTACACTGTGTTATTCCCTCCAATATTCCCTGCTGTCTGACCTGAATTAATCCATTTTATCCCTACACTGTGTTATTCCCTCCAATATTCCCTGCTGTCTGTCCTGAATTAATCCATTTTATCCCTACACTGTGTTATTTCCTCCAATATTCCCTGCTGTCTGTCCTGAATTAATCCATTTTATCCCTACACTGTGTTATTCCCTCCAATATTCCCTGCTGTCTGTCCTGAATTAATCCATTTTATCCCGACACTGTGTTATTCCCACCAATAATCCCTGCTGTCTGTCCTGAATTAATCCATTTTATCCCTACACTGTGTTATTCCCTCCAATAATCCCTGCTGTCTGTCCTGAATTAATCCATTTTATCCCTACACTGTGTTATTCCCTCCAATATTCCCTGCTGTCTGTCCTGAATTAATCCATTTTATACCCACACTGTGTTATTCCCTCCAATAATCCCTCCTCTCTGTCCTGAATTAATCCATTTTATCCCTACACTGTGTTATTCCCTCCAATATTCCCTGCTGTCTGTCCTGAATTCATCCATTTTATCCCTACACTGTGTTATTCCCTCCAATATTCCCTGCTGTCTGTCCTGAATTAATCCATTTTATCCCTACACTGTGTTATTCCCTCCAATATTCCCTGCTGTCTGTCCTGAATTAATCCATTTTATCCCTACACTGTGTTATTCCCTCCAATATTCCCTGCTGTCTGACCTGAATTAATCCATTTTATCCCTACACTGTGTTATTCCCTCCAATATTCCCTGCTGTCTGTCCTGAATTAATCCATTTTATCCCTACACTGTGTTATTTCCTCCAATATTCCCTGCTGTCTGTCCTGAATTAATCCATTTTATCCCTACACTGTGTTATTCCCTCCAATATTCCCTGCTGTCTGTCCTGAATTAATCCATTTTATCCCTACACTGTGTTATTCCCTCCAATAATCCCTGCTGTCTGTCCTGAATTAATCCATTTTATCCCGACACTGTGTTATTTCCTCCAATAATCCCTGCTGTCTGTCCTGAATTAATCCATTTTATCCCTACACTGTGTTATTCCCTCCAATATTCCCTCCTCTTTGTCCTTTATTAAAGTCCAGTTTTTCCCTCGAGTTTGACATCAATCAGGTTTAAAATTGATGCAGAGTTTCAGCCAATGAGGGAGATCCGGGCTCAGCCCCGCCCACTCGGTGCCGCAAGTCCCGCCCCTCACCCACTCCCATTGGTTGGAGGACCAACCGCCCGCTCGGTCCTCCAGCCCCTCTCCGCTCTTCCTATTGGTCCGGAGCTCCCGTCAATCACCCGGGCAGTGTGAGCTGAGCATGCGCGGCGGGCGGGGAGTGAGGCCGAGATTGTGTCGGCAACAGGTGAGAGATGGGCGGGGGGAGCGGGTTAATAAACCCCGGGGGAGGGGGCGGGGGCTTCACAAACCCCGAGTGCGGCCCCGGGCCCGAATATCAAACAGTGAACATTCTCCTCTCTCTCTCTACACTCCGGGGGCTCCGGTTTAGATCAGACCCGAAACTCAACACACGGCCCGCGGCCTCCGGGCATGCGCAGTGTCAGCGTCAAACCTCGTGACTCATCGAATCAGGGAGCGTCTGTCAATGAAGGAGAAATGGTGATCGGTCAGGGAGCGTCTGTAAATGAAGGAGAAATGGTGATCGGTGAGGGAGCGTCTGTAAATGAAGGAGAAATTGTGATCGGTCAGGGAGCGTCTGTAAATGAAGGAGAAATGGTGATCGGTCAGGGAGCGTCTGTAAATGAAGGCGGAATGTTGATCGGTCAGGGAACATCGGAGCATCGGGACAGGAGTCGACCATTCAGCCCCTCGTGCCTGCTCCGCCATTTGATAAGATCATGGCCGATCTGTGATCTATCTCCATATACCCGCCTTTGGCCCATATCCCTTCATACCTTTGTTTGCTAAAAAGCTATCTGTCTCAGATTTAAATTTAGCAATTGAGCTCGTATCAATTGCTGTTTGCGGAAGAGAGTTCCAAACTTCCACCACCCTTTGTGTGCAGAAATGTTTTCTAATCTCACTGCTGAAAGGTCTGGCTCTAATATTTAGACTGTGCCCCCTGCTCCTAGAATCCCCAACCAGCGGAAATAGTTTCTCTCTATCCACCCTATCTGTTCCCCTTAATATCTTATAAACTTCGATCAGATCACCCCTTAACCTTCGAAACTCGAGAGAATACAACCCGAATTTGTGTAATCTCTCCTCGTAACTTCAGCCTTGAAGTCCTGGTATCATTCTGCATCGATAAATGAATGAGAAATGGTGATCGGTCAGGGAGAGTCTGTGAATGAATGAGAAATGGTGATCGGTCAGGGATCGTCTGTAAATGAAGGAGAAATGGTGATCGGTCAGTGAGAGTCTGTAAATGAAGGAGAAATGGTGATCGGTCAGGGAGAGTCTGTAAATGAAGGAGAAATGGTGATCGGTCAGGGATCGTCTGTAAATGAATGAGAAATGGTGATCGGTCAGGGAGAGTCTGTAAATGAAGGAGAAATGGTGATCGGTCAGGGATCGTCTGTGAATGAAGGAGAAATGGTGATCGGTCAGGGAGAGTCTGTGAATGAAGGAGAAATGGTGATCGGTCAGGGATCGTCTGTAAATGAATGAGAAATGGTGATCGGTCAGTGAGAGTCTGTAAATGAAGGAGAAATGGTGATCGGTCAGGGATCGTCTGTAAATGAATGAGAAATGGTGATCGGTCAGGGAGAGTCTGTAAATGAATGAGAAATGGTGATCGGTCAGGGAGAGTCTGTAAATGATGGAGAAATGGTGATCGGTCAGGGATCGTTTGTAAATGAATGAGAAATGGTGATCGGTCAGGGATCGTTTGTAAATGAATGAGAAATGGTGATCGGTCAGGGAGAGTCTGTCAATGAATGAGAAATGGTGATCGGTCAGGGAGAGTCTGTGAATGAAGGAGAAATGGTGATCGGTCAGGGAGAGTCTGTAAATGAATGAGAAATGGTGATCGGTCAGGGATCGTTTGTAAATGAATGAGAAATGGTGATCGGTCAGGGATCGTTTGTAAATGAATGAGAAATGGTGATCGGTCAGGGAGAGTCTGTGAATGAAGGAGAAATGGTGATCGGTCAGGGATCGTTTGTAAATGAATGAGAAATGGTGATCGGTCAGGGAGAGTCTGCAAATGAAGGAGAAATGGTGATCGGTCAGGGAGAGTCTGTAAATGAAGGAGAAATGGTGATCGGTCAGGGAGAGTCTGGAAATGAAGGAGAAATGGTGATCGGTCAGGGATCGTTTGTAAATGAATGAGAAATGGTGATCGGTCAGGGATCGTTTGTAAATGAATGAGAAATGGTGATCGGTCAGGGAGAGTCTGTGAATGAAGGAGAAATGGTGATCGGTCAGGGATCGTTTGTAAATGAATGAGAAATGGTGATCGGTCAGGGAGAGTCTGCAAATGAAGGAGAAATGGTGATCGGTCAGGGAGAGTCTGCAAATGAAGGAGAAATGGTGATCGGTCAGGGATCGTTTGTAAATGAATGAGAAATGGTGATCGGTCAGGGATCGTTTGTAAATGAATGAGAAATGGTGATCGGTCAGGGAGAGTCTGTGAATGAAGGAGAAATGGTGATCGGTCAGGGATCGTTTGTAAATGAATGAGAAATGGTGATCGGTCAGGGAGAGTCTGCAAATGAAGGAGAAATGGTTATCGGTCAGGAAGAGTCTGCAAATGAAGGAGAAATGGTGATCGGTCAGGGAGCGTCTGTAAATGAAGGAGAAATGGTGATAGGTCAGGGAGAGTCTGTAAATGGAGGAGAAATGGTGATCGGTCAGGGAGAGCCTGTGAATGAAGGAGAAATGGTGATCGGTCAGGGAGCGTCTGTAAATGAAGGAGAAATGGTGATAGGTCAGGGAGAGCCTGGAAATGGAGGAGAAATGGTGATCGGTCAGGGAGCGTCTTGAAATGAAGGAGAAATGGTGATCGGTCAGGGAGAGTCTGTAAATGAAGGAGAAATGGTGATCAGTCAGGGAGAGTCATCCAGGGAGCTCCAGCTTTGGATGCTGTTCCTTTCCTCCTCGTGGAAATCTGTCTACTCTGTACCCAAACCCACTCCTCCTTGAAGGCCTCCCACTGTTCAATTACTGTTCTGCCTGCCAATTTTTGATTCCAATCCACCTGGACAAGATCCCTTTTTGACTCACTGGAATTATCCCTCCTCCAGTTAAGAATTTTCACATTTGACTGTCCCCTGTCCTTTTCCATAACTATTCGAAACCGAATGAGATTATGATCACTGCTGCCCCACTGAAAGATGCTCCACCTGCCCCACTTCATTCTCCACACCGAGCCCACTGCTGTACTCACATTCACTCTCTCGCACTCTCTCACATTCGCTCTCTCGCGCTCTCTCACATTCGCTCTCTCGCGCTCTCTCACATTCGCTCTCTCGCGCTCTCACATTCGCTCTCTCGCGCTCTCACATTCGCTCTCTCGCGCTCTCTCACATTCGCTCCCTCGCGCTCTCTCACATTCGCTCTCTCGCGCTCTCTCACATTCGCTCTCTCGCGCTCTCTCACATTCGCTCTCTCGCGCTCTCTCACATTCGCTCTCTCGCGCTCTCACATTCGCTCTCTCGCGCTCTCTCACAATCGCTCTCTCGCGCTCTCTCACAATCACTCTCTCGCGCTCTCTCACATTCACTCTCTCGCGCTCTCCCACATTCCCTCTCTCGCGCTCTCTCACATTCACTCTCTCGCGCTCTCCCACATTCACTCTCTCACGTTCACTCTCTCACATTCGCTCTCTCGCATTCGCTCTCACGCGCTCTCTCGCATTCGCTCTCTCGCGCTCTCTCACATTCGCTCTCTCGCCCTTTCACTCATGGTTTAGGACCACTGAAAGATGATGCGATGGGTTTGGATTTCAGCACACGGAGGAGGGAGACTGTATGGGATGGGGATTTACAGCTTTGAGGAATAAGAGAGGAAAGAAAGTTCCATAGAAAGTAGAGTTATCTGATATAAATTTCTATCCTGTACTTACAGTGATAACTTTTATAAACTCCTTTTACAGGGTACTAGAAGGGGAGGATTTGCAGACAGGAAACTCAAACCAAAGATCATGTCAAGATCTGACAGAGTCACTCGATTCATCAGGACCTGAATATCAACGGCCTTTGAATGTGGAAGGAGAAATGTTTGTCTGTTCTATCTGTGGGAGAAGATTTCAAACATCAGTGTGAGTGGGAAAGCACCGAGACACACACACCCGAGTGAGAGTGTTCCAGTGCACTGACTGTGGAAAGAGCTTTAACCAGTTACACAGCCCGAAAAAACATCGCACCATTCACAGTGGGGAGAAACCGTACACGTGTTCTGTGTGTGGACGAGGCTTCAACTGATCGTCCAACCTGGAGAGACACAAGGACACCCGGACCACGGAGAAACCGTGGAAATGTGGGGACTGTGGGAAGGGATTCAATTCCCCCTCCAGCCTGGAAATTCATCGACACAGTCACACTGGGGAGAGGCCATTCACCTGCTCTGTGTGTGGGAAGGGATTCACTCAGTCATCCAACCTGCTGAAACACCAGCGAGTTCACTCTGATGAGAGACCTTTTAAATGTTCTGACTGTGAGAAGAGGTTTAAAAGCAAAACTATTCTGCTGAAACACCAACGCACTCACACTGGGGAGAGGCCGTTCACCTGCTCCTTGTGTGGGAAGGGATTCACTCAGTCATCCGACCTGCTGACACACCAGCGAGTTCACACTGGGGAGAGACCTTTTAAATGTTCTGACTGTGAGAAGAGGTTTAAAAGCAAAGGTATTCTGCTGACACACCAACGCACCCACACTGGGGAGAGGCCGTTCACCTGCTCCGTGTGTGGGAAGGGATTCACTCAGTCATCCGCCCTGCTGACACACCAGCGAGTTCACACTGGGGAGAGGCCATTCATCTGCTCTGTGTGTGGTAAAGGATTCACTCAGTCATCCGCCCTGCTGAAACACCAGCGAGTTCACACTGGGGAGAGACTGTTCACCTGCTCCGTGTGTGGGAAGGGATTCACTAATTCACCCCACCTTCTGAAACATCAACTTGTTCACACTATTGAGTGACCTTTTAACTCAGTGACTGTGAGAAGAGCTTTCGAAGCAGAAATGAACTGCTGACACATCAACGCATGCCCATTGGGGAGAGACTGTTCACCTGCTCCGTGTGTGGGAAGGGATTCACTCAGTCATCACACGTGCTGAGACACCAGCGAGTTCACATATGACTGCAGGGGTTGGATTCTGCTGTTAATCCCATCCAGGACTGAACCATGTTCATTCTGACAGTTGAGGTTTGTTTCTCCTGATGTTAATAACCCCTATAACTGGGCTGGAGTTTAATATTCTGGATATCTGTTAAATAAATCAGCTTTGTTTTAAACCCTTGTTGTAGATTTTGGCCTTTCCCACCTGAGTGTTTAGCATCACCTGACTGGAGCTCAGAAAGGACAATCTGGGGGGAGGATCGTCCGGTGGGAACAGAACTTCAGCCTGGGCACAGTCCTTCAGGGCCACACTGAGAGGGGCAAACGGCACTTTGGTCTTTCTCGTCTCTCTTCACTGACAGCAAAGTCACTGTGCGGCGTCCAGTTTAAAAATGACCGTGGTAATTATTCTATGAAGATTTAACCTGTTTGTGTGACAGTCCTGAGTCTACCATTTTAGGCAGGCGTTAACTCATTTAAAATAAACCCATTTAAAATAAATGGGTTAAAGTCTGCATCAAAATAGCAGAGGGAGGAGTTCACAGGAGCCTGTTAACTGCTGGTACAATTATACAACAGTCATTTGATCTCCAGATAAAGAAGGACCTGCAGTGTGTTTCCAGAATTCCCGGTTTTATTGATGTGTGCGTGTTAGACACCAGGATCACTAAAAATACACGATCCGGACCATCCACAGGGTGGGAGCGATCCCGACAGTTACTCTGGGATCACTCCCACTGCGGAACTCCACCTCTGACCCTGCTGAAGGTTGCAGGCTCAGGGAGTGGGGCCTCCAGGAGTGGACTGTAAGATAGCTGACAAAGATATGCTGAGGTACCAGAGGAATCCTTACCAAGGAATCATCTGGGGTTTTACCTGTCAGTGTGGGTCCAGCGGTGAATGATTCCTGACTCCCCGAACTGTCTTACATTTAACCCAGATTGGATCAGGATGAATTCAGTTTACAGGAGAATTGGGTCAAATATCACCCACAATCGAGGGAGACAAAAGCAGCCATTAGAGAAGCTCAGAGATCTTTGGAAAAGAAGATGGTGCCCAATTCTGAGAATAATAGCAAATGTCTTTCCAGCTACGTCAGGAGTCAGAAGACCATTAAAGATGCTTTCGGGCCACTGAAAGACAGTTCAGGACAGATTCCCGGGCTATGGCAGAGCTGTTGAATGACTATTTCTCATCAGTCTACACTCCTATGGATGATGTTCAGATTCCAGCTGTGGGATGTGCTGTCAACAATAACATCATAAATATTAAAATAGAAAGGGATGTCACTTTGGATAAAATATGAACTCTCAAAATGCATTGTGCTCCAGGTCCAGATGATATCCACCCCCGGGTGTTTAAAGAGATGGGACGGGTGCTCTGTGAGCCCCTTGCCTGTATCTTCAACAGCTCAATAGAGTCAGGGATTGTCCCCTGAGATTGGAAGGGAGCTCATGTAGTTCCCATTTTCATTAAAGGGGACAAATCAGAGCCGGGGAATGACAGGCCCATCAGTGTGACCTCGATCAGAGGGAAGATGCTTGAAGGGATCCGAAGAGATGCTGTTTATGATCACGGGGAAAGAGAGGGAGCCATTAGAGATACTCAACACGGCTTCTGGGAAAGAAAATGGTGTCTTACAAACTTGCTTGAGTTTTTTGAAGAAGTTGCTGGGTTAGTGGATGAGGGTAATCCGGTTCACATTGTCTATCTCAGGGATGTCAAACTCATTTCCTGTGGTGAACCTGACCCGATATCCTGGCACTTGGCCTGGGCCACATTCAGCAAAAGTTATTAAACTAGAAATAGATGAAGATGAACTGTATTGGAATTTACTTACATTTAGATTTTATTTACAGCTACTGCTGCTCCCGATACCTGGCACCTCTGAGCTTGAACTATTGCACCAACATTTAGAGTAAATGACTGGGCTGAGGCCTGTCTTGGATAAAAACATGAGGACCACTTGTCATTACAGAACTGTGTGCCCCAAACACTAACCGTGGAAGTGAATTCCACAGACTGCCTACTCCCTATGTAAAGAAGTTTCTCTTGACTACTGCTCTAAAACAGAGAGTGGGGTTAATTGTAGCGACTCACACTGTATAAGGTGGAAAGTGGGGCTCCACAAGGATTGGTTCTGGGGCCACTGTTCACAATTCACATCAATGAATTGGACTCGGGAATCGGAAGTACAATTTCAAAATTTAGAGATGACACCAGATTGGCGGGGTGGGGTGGAGTTTGGATAATATTGATGAAGATTGCGACCAAATACAAAATACATTCATAAACTTGCAAAATGGGTGTATAATTGGCCGATGAATTTTAATGCAGATGACAGTGAAGTGGAGCATTTTGGTAGCAAGAATTTGGAAATTGTGCCCTGTATCCCCAAGTCCAAGTCATTAATGTATATCAAGGAAAGCAGTGGTCCCAGCACCGACCCCTGGGGAACACCACTGTACACCTCCCTCCATTCCGAAAAACAACCGTTCACCACTACACTCTGTTTCCTGTTATTTAGCCAATTCTGTATCCATGCTGCTACTTCCCCTTTTATTCCATGGGCTTCAATCTTGATGACAAACCCATTATGCGGCACTTTATCTGACGCCTTTTCGAAGTCCATACACACCACATTAACTGCATTGCCCTCATCTCCTCTCTGTTACCTCATCAAAAAACTGTATCAATTTAATTAAACACGATTTGCCTTTAACAAATCCGTGCTGGCTTTCCCTAATCCTTGTCCAATTGACTGCTAATTCTGTCCCGGATTATCGTTGCTGGAACTTTCTCCACTTCCGAGGTTAAACTGACTGGTCAGTAGTTGCTGGATTTTTTCTTTCACCCTTTCTTGAACAGGGGTGTAACATTTGCAATTCTCCAGTCCTCTGGCATCACCCCCATATCTATGGATGTTTGGAGGTTTTTTGCCAGGACCTCTCCAATTTCCACCGTTACTTCCCTCAGCAACCGAGGATGCATCCCATCCGGACCAGATGACGTATCTACTTTAAGTGCAGCCAGCCTTTCCAGTACCTCCTCTTTATAAATTTTTAGCCAATCCAGTATCTCTACAACATCTTCCTTCACTGACACTCTGGCAGCGTCTTCTTCCTTGGGAAAGACAGATGCAATGTATTTATTTAGTACCTCCGCCACGCCCACTGCCTCCCACTGCTACTAATTCGTTATAATCTGGGCCAGTGGTGCAATGGATAACGCATTAGGTTCGATTCCTACCTGGCTTGGATTTTTTAATGCAAAATTTTATGGCCTTCAATACCTTGCAAGCTGTCCTACTTGGTGGTGCTGCCTGGCTCCATACCTGGTAAGTGCCTTCTCAGTGCAGCAAGCAGTGCATCAGTGTCATAATCTGAAGGGCTTGAATTCAATCTTCAGAGAAGGCATCAAGGATTACGAAGCTTTTTTTCCATCTCTCACCTCATCTTTCCATCTTTGCTGCATCGCAAAATCAAGAACTTTTGCTTACTGCAGCACATCAAAAGATTTGCTGCCCCTTGATCTCTCTGTACCCAAACACACAGTGAAGTTTAGGAAGTCCATGGGCGATGGACTCACTGACAACACTCTTGTTTCTGTATAATTGCACCAAGACAAACGGTGAGTGGAGAATATAATCAATGATCCCGCTACTTCTCACAGGCCAAGTGAGCGCTCCACCAGTTGAGCTAATTCCTCGTTTGCTGTTTGTAAATCGCCCCTCACAGTTCCTGCCTCACACTCGCCTTCAAGCTGCTCCGAGACCAGCAGAGAAATCTTGCCTTGGGTTTCCGCTCCCTGAATATATTAAATACTTTGCTCCAATCGGCGGTATCGAGCATCAGCAAGTGAGGAACAGCAGAACGGGAAGCCACAGTAATCATGAGTGATGCTGAGAAGAGCCCGAGCCTGCGGAAGGAAGACGAGGTCACCGGAAAGCAACAGCCGCCCGAGCTCGAGGAGCAGCGAGAGCCCTGACTGACTGACTGATCGAAGACCATTTTGCCTGAAATTGAGGGCGATTTGAAGTGTTGCTGCTCAAAGGCACTCCCTGCTGGTGAGCAGAGGGAAATGCTCGAGTGAAACAGCCGTGCTCGGGCAGACACAGAAAGTCTTTTGGTTTTGGAAAGGAGAAGAGGTGTCCTGTGCCTGAGTGGCAACATGTTAATCTGTGAGCTGCCTGTGAAGTTCAGAGAGTGACCTTGAGGTAATTGCTGCTTATTCCAAAATCACACTCACTCCTTCGAGCCGGAATTGAACCAGCGACCTAAGGATGACTTTATTTTGTTTTATTCACTACAGTCCTCCGCTCTACCAGCTGAGCTATCGAAGGGAAGTGATAAACAGTGCTGTCTTTGGTGATTGTTCACCGTGCGCCTGTTGACACGTTCAGACTCGTGGAGTCCGGTGCTGATCGAAGACTTCTTTTGCCTGAAAGCGAGAGCTGAGTGTTTTGAAGTCTTGCTGCTCAAAAGCGCTCCCTGCTGGTGAGCAGAGGCAGAGCAGCCTTGTTTGGGCAGACACAGAAAGTTTTCAGGTTTGAGAAAGGAAAAGAGGCATCCTGTGCCTTCATGGCAACATGTTAATCTGTGAGGTGCCTGTAAAGTTCAGAGAGCGACCTTGAACTAATTGCTGCTTATTGCAAAATCACGTGTTCTCCTTCGATCAGGAATTGAACAAATGACGGAAGGATGACTTTGTCTTATTTTCCACGACAGTCTTGTCGCTCGACCAGCTGAGGTATCGAAGGGAAGCGGCAAAAATGTTTCACTTTGGTGATTGTTCACCGTGCACCTTTTGACACACCCGGACTCGTGGATTCCAGTGCTCATGACTGAGGCTGACTCGGTACCTGCTCATACCGCAGTGCTGTGGGAGTGGGAGCTGCTCCGTGTTCTCCACAGCCTGGGCCAGTGACACAATGAATAATGGGACTGATTATTGATCTGGAGATTGTGGGTTTAAGTTTACGGAGGGTGTAAAGTGGAAGGCCGGGCCTGGAGAGCATTGGAATAGTCGAGTCTGGAGGTAAACAAAGGCACGGATGAGGGTTTCAGCAGCAGAACTTCATTCTGGAAGTTGGGATTTGTTTCTGCTGATGTTAATAACCGCAATAACTGGGCTGAAATTCAATATTCTGGATCGATGTCAAATAAATCAACTTTGTTTCAAACAGAATGGGTCAATTACTTGATGAATTCAAGATAAGAGACTAATTGATGTCCTCATTACCGATTATTTTGCCTTTTCTCCTTTCTCACTGTAGATTATTTCAGTTCTCATACCTTCAATTACTCTCATGGCCAAGTCCCAGCTCCCCGGTCCTTCCCGAGTGCCTCTCCCAGCCTTGGGATCCAGGGAAGGTATCAGTAATGTACCCGGGATCACTGAACACAAAACCCAGTCTGTGAATCACTTTCAGCGACTGGACTTATCGTGTGTCCCACAGCATCTCTCTCACCTTCGATGTGTGAATAGAGCATCAGGCCTGGGAATCTCGTCTTCAATTTAAATACACTCAGCAAATGTATTTAACAAAATACAAACAAGTAAACACATCACGGCCCAATAATCCAGCACTAAATTCAAAGGAGTAAGTCTGTTATCAAACTCCTTGAGTGGACAGAATAAAGAAAAATCCCAACTCTGAGATCCCCTCGAATCCTTTGCAAATTCCTTACAAATCTTGACAGTAATCAACAAGTCTAATTGAATGTTGACCTTTATCTCGAGTGGGGTTGGAATACAGAAGTGATGCTTCAGTTGTAATGAACCTTGGTCAGACCCCACCTGGAGAACTGGGCACCGAACCGAGGGAGAGATAAATCGGCCTTAGAAAAGGTACAGTGCAGATTCACCAGAATGATGCCGGGGTTAAAAGGGTTAAATTATGAGGACGGGTGGCATAAACTTGGTTTTTATTCCCATGAGTTTAGAGCATTGAGATGTGATCTGATGAAGGTGTTTAAAATTATAAAGGGATTCAATAAGGTAAATACAGAGAAATTATTTCTTCTGGAGGGGGAATTCAGAACAAGAGGGCATAAGAAATAGGAGCAGGAGTGGGCCATACGGCCCCTCGAGCCTGCTCTGCCATTCAGTAAGAACTTGGCTGATCTTCTACCTCAACTCCACTTTCCTGCCTGATTCCTTGATTCCCTCGGTGTCCAAAAATCTCTCGATCTCATTCTTGAAAATACTTAACAACTGAGCATCCACAGCCCTCTGGGGCAGAGAATTCCAAAGATTGACAACCCTCTGAGTGAAGAAATATTTCCTCATTTCTGTCCTAAATGGCCGACCCCTTATCCTGAGACTATGCCTCCGAGTTCTAGACTCTTCAGCCAGGGGAAACAGCCTCTCAGCATCTACCCTGTCAAGCCCTCCAAGAATTTTTGACGTTTCAATGAGATCACCTCTCATTCTTCTAAACTTCAGACAATATCGGGCCATTCTGCTCACTCTCTCCACATGCAACAATCCTCTCATCCCAGGAATCAATCTAGTGAACCTTCATTGCACCCCCTCTAATCAAGTATATCCTTCCTCAGGTAAGGAGACCAAAACTGTACACAGTACTCCAGGTGTGGCCTCACCAAAGCCTGATATAATTGCAGCAAGACTTCCTTACTCTTGTTCTCCAAACCCCTTGCAATAAAGGCCAACATACTATTTGCTTTCCTAATTGCTTGCTGGATCTGCATGTTAACTTTCTGTGATCCGTGTGCAAGGACACACAAATCCCTCTGAACACCAATAATTCTTAATCTCTCATCTTTTCAATAATATTCTGCTTTTCTATTCTTCCTACCAAAGTGAATAATTTCACATTTCCCCACATTATACTCCATCTGCCACCTTCTTGATAATATTAAAATTAGAGCTGGGTCATTTATGAGCAAAATAAGGTTGCAATTTTTCACACAAAGGGTTGTGGAAATTACAAACTCACTTCCCTGGAAGGCTGTGGATGCTGGGGCTCGAATGAAATTTTCATTATTGAGATTGAAAGGTTTTTGTTGTGTGAGGGTTGCAAGGGATTTTTTTTTATTCCTTCATCGGATGTGGGCATCGCTGGCGAGACCAGAACTTATTGCCCATCCGTAATTTCCTCTGAGAAGGTGGTGGTGAGCCACCTTCTTAAACTCGTGCAGTCCGTGTGGTGAAGGTTCTCCCACAGTGCTGTTAGGAAGGGAGTTCCAGGATTTTGACCCAGCAATGATGAAGGAACGGCGATATATTTCCAAGTCGGGATGGTGTGTGACTTGGAGAGGAACGTGCAGGTGGTGTTGTTCCCATGCGCCTGCTGCTCTTGTCCTTCTAGGTGGTAGAGGTCGCGGGTTTGGGAGGTGTTGTCGAAGAAGCCTTGGCGAGTTGCTGCAGTGCATCCTGTGGATGGTCCACACTGCAGCCACAGTGCGCCAGTGGTGAATGGAGTGAATGTTAAAGTGGTGGATGGGGTGCCAATCAATCGGGCTGCTTTGTCCTGGATGGTGTCGAGCTTCTTGAGTGTTGTTGGAGCTGCACTCATCCAGGCAAGTGGAGAGTATTCCATCACACTCCTGACTTGTGCCTTGTCGATGTGGAAAGGCTTTGGGGAGTCAGGAGGTGAGTCACTCGCCACAGAATACCCAGCCTCTGACCTGCTCTTGGAGCCACAGTATTTATATGGTTGGTCCAGTTAAGTTTCTGGTCAATGAGGACCACCAGGATGTTGATGGTGGGGGATTCGGCGATGGTAATGCCTTTGAATGTCAAGGGGAGGTGGTTAGACTCTCTCTTGTTGGAGATAGTCATTGCCAGGCACTTGTCTGGCGCGAATGTTACTTGCCACTTATCAGTCCAAGGCTGGATGTTCTCCAGGTCTTGCTGCATGCGGGCACGGACTGCTTCATTATCTGAAGGGTTGCGAATGGAACTGAACACTGTGCAATCATCAGTGAACATCCCCATTTCTGACCTTATGATGGAGGGAAGGTCATTGATAAAGCAGCTGAAGATGATATGGAGCAAAGGCGAGTAAATGGAGTTGTGGTACAGATTAGTCCTGATCCAATTGAATGGCGGAGCAGGATTGTGGGGCTGAATGGCTGATTCCAAATCCTGAACCCAGTCACTGACACCAATCACCTCCACTCTGATAAAAAAACACCACAATCACTGACACCAATCTCATTCTGCCTGATATAAACCAACCCCACAGTCACTGACACCAATCTCACTGAATGGTGGAACAGGCTCGAGGGGCTGAATATCCGACTCCTGTTCCTGGTGTTCCAATGTCACACTGAAGTTGCTAACATTCCTCTTCACAGTTCTTAATGCTCCCTATCTTGGTGTTGTCAGGAAATGTTGATCTTATGCCCTTGTACCCAAGCCCAGGTCATTGCTCGATATTGACAAGAGCAATGGTCCCAACACTGCTAATGGAGGAGATGACCATTTACATCCCTATAGTCTGAAAAACAATCATTAACCACAACTCTGCCCTTTATCCAACTTCCCATCCACACTGACCCACTCCCTGTAATACTGTGAGCTTTAATCTGATCAACAAGACTCCTGTCCGGCATCTTATCAAACACTTTTTAACAATCCATCTTCACAACATCCATTGCATTTTATCCCTACACTGTGTTATTTCCTCCAATAATCCCTGCTGTCTGTCCTGAATTAATCCATTTTATCCCTACACTGTGTTATTTCCTCCAATAATCCCTGCTGTCTGTCCTGAATTAATCCATTTTATCCCTACACTGTGTTATTTCCTCCAATAATCCCTGCTGTCTGTCCTGAATTAATCCATTTTATCCCTACACTGTGTTATTTCCTCCAATAATCCCTGCTGTCTGTCCTGAATTAATCCATTTTATCCCTACACTGTGTTATTCCCTCCAATAATCCCTGCTGTCTGTCCTGAATTAATCCATTTTATCCCTACACTGTGTTATTCCCTCCAATATTCCCTGCTGTCTGTCCTGAATTAATCCATTTTATCCCTACACTGTGTTATTCCCTCCAATAATCCCTGCTGTCTGTCCTGAATTAATCCATTTTATCCCTACACTGTGTTATTCCCTCCAATATTCCCTGCTGTCTGTCCTGAATTAATCCATTTTATCCCTACACTGTGTTATTCCCTCCAATATTCCCTGCTGTCTGTCCTGAATTAATCCATTTTATCCCTACACTGTGTTATTCCCTCCAATATTCCCTGCTGTCTGTCCTGAATTAATCCATTTTATCCCTACACTGTGTTATTCCCTCCAATATTCCCTGCTGTCTGTCCTGAATTAATCCATTTTATCCCGACACTGTGTTATTCCCTCCAATATTCCCTGCTGTCTGTCCTGAATTAATCCATTTTATCCCTACACTGTGTTATTCCCTCCAATAATCCCTGCTGTCTGTCCTGAATTAATCCATTTTATCCCTACACTGTGTTATTCCCTCCAATATTCCCTGCTGTCTGTCCTGAATTAATCCATTTTATCCCTACACTGTGTTATTCCCTCCAATATTCCCTGCTGTCTGTCCTGAATTAATCCATTTTATCCCTACACTGTGTTATTTCCTCCAATATTCCCTGCTGTCTGTCCTGAATTAATCCATTTTATCCCTGCACTGTGTTATTCCCTCCAATATTCCCTGCTGTCTGTCCTGAATTAATCCATTTTATCCCTACACTGTGTTATTTCCTCCAATATTCCCTGCTGTCTGTCCTGAATTAATCCATTTTATCCCTACACTGTGTTATTCCCTCCAATATTCCCTCCTCTTTGTCCTTTATTAAAGTCCAGTTTTTTCCCTCGAGTTTGACATCAATCAGGTTTAAAATTGATGCAGAGTTTCAGCCAATGAGGGAGATCCGGGCTCAGCCCCGCCCACTCGGTGCCGCAAGTCCCGCCCCTCACCCACTCCCATTGGTTGGAGGACCAACCGCCCGCTCGGTCCTCCAGCCCCTCTCCGCTCTTCCTATTGGTCCGGAGCTCCCGTCAATCACCCGGGCAGTGTGAGCTGAGCATGCGCGGCGGGCGGGGAGTGAGGCCGAGATCGTGTCGGCAACAGGTGAGAGATGGGCGGGGGGAGCGGGTTAATAAACCCCGGGGGAGGGGGCGGGGGCTTCACAAACCCCGAGTGCGGCCCCGGGCCCGAATATCAAACAGTGAACATTCTCCTCTCTCTCTCTACACTCCGGGGGCTCCGGTTTAGATCAGACCCGAAACTCAACACACGGCCCGCGGCCTCCGAGCATGCGCAGTGTCAGCGTCAAACCTCGTGACTCATCGAATCAGGGAGCGTCTGTAAATGAAGAAGAAATGGTGATCGGTCAGGGAGCGTCTGTAAATGAAGCAGAAATGGTGATCAGTCAGGGAGCGTCTGTAAATGAAGGAGAAATGGTGATCAGTCAGGGAGCGTCTGTAAATGAAGTAGAAATGGTGTTCGGTCTGGGAGCGTCTGTGAATGAAGGAGAAATGGTGATCGGTCATGGAGCGTCTGTAAAAGAAGGAGAAATGGTAATAAGCCAGAGAGCATCAGTAAATTAAGGGGAAGTGGTAATCGGCCAGGGAGCGTCTGTAAATTAAGGAGAAATCGTGATCAGTTGTGGAGTATCTGTAAATGAAGGAGAAATGGTGATGAGTCGGGGAGCATCCGTTGATAAAGGACAAATGGTGATCGGTTTGGGAGCTACTCCAACTGCCTTCCAATAAATTCCATCATTCCATTTGCTTTCCTGATTGCTCGCTGTACCTGCAAGTTAACTTTCTGTGTTTCTTGTACGAGGACACCCAAATCCCTCTGAACACCAATATTTAATAGTTTCTCACCATTTAAAAAGTATTCTGTTTTTCTATTCTTCCTACCAAAGTGAATAACCTCACATTTCCCCACATAATACTCTATCTGCCACCTTCTCGCCCACTCACTTCACCTGTCCATATCCCTTTGCAGACTCTTTGTGTCCCCCTCACAACTTACTTTCCCACTTAGCTTTGTATTGTCAGCAAACTTGGATACATTACATTCGGTCCCATCATCTAAGTCATTGATATATATTGTAAACAGCTGAGGCCCAAGCACTGATCCTTGCGGCACCCACTGGTTACACTTCTAGGTCATTAATATATCTCAAAAAAGAGTCATGGTCCGAATACCAACCCCTGTGGAACATCACTGTATACTTCCTTCCAGTCTGTAAAACAACGGTTCATCACTGATCTCCACGTTCTGTCTCTCAGCCAATTTTGTATCCATGCTGCCATGGGCTTCAATTTTACCAACAGGTCCATTTGGTGGTACTTTACCAAACGCCTTTTAAATGTCCATGTGCACAACATCGAGTCACTACCCTCATCAACCCTCTCGTTATTTCATTGAAGAACTCAATCAAATTAGTCAGACATGATTTTACTTTTATCAAATCTATATTGGCTCTCATTTATTAACCCACGTTCTTCCAAGTGAGAATTAATTTTGTCCCAGATTCGGGTCTCTCGAAGTTTCCCACCACCGACGTTAGGCTGACTGGGCTGTAATTGCCGGGTTTATCCCTCTCCCACATTTATGAACAGGGGTGTGACACTTGCAATCCTCCAGTCCTCAGACACCACTCCCATATCCAAGGAGGATTGGAAGATTGTGGTCAGAGCCTCTGCTATCGACACCCTTCCTTCCCTCAGTAATCGAGGAGGCATCCCATCTGGACCGAAAGACTTTTTACTTTGAGCACTGCCAATCTTTTAAGTACCTCCTCTTTATCGATTTTTATCGTCTCCAATATCAGAACTACCTCCTCCTTCACTGCTAAAATGGCAGAATCCTCTTCTCTTGTGAAGACGGATGTAAAGTAATCATTTAGTGCCTCAGCCATGCCCTCTGCCTCCACAAGAAGATCTCCTTTTTTGTCCCGAATCGACCCCGCCCTTCCTCTGACTCCCCTTTTACCATTTGTATGTTTATAAAAGACTTTTGGATTCCCTTTTATGTTTACCACCAATATATTCTCATACTCCCTCTTTGCACCTCTTATTCCCTTTTTTAGATCTCTGTACTTTCTTTGTTCAGCCTGGTTCACAACTGTATTATGAACCTTACATTCCTCATAAGCCTCCTGTTTCATTTTAATCTCTATCTCTTTCGTCATACAGGGAGCTCCAGCTTTGGATGCCCTTCCTTTCTCTCCCGTAGACATCTGTCTACTCTGCACCCAAACCAACTCTTCCTTGAAGGCCTCCAATCATTCAATTACTGTTCTGCCTGCCAATTTTTGATTCCAATCCACACGGACAAGATCCCTTTTTAACTCACTGGAATTTGCCCTCCTCCAGTTAAGAATTTTCACATTTGACTGTTCCTTGTCCTTTTCCGTAACTATTCTAAACCTCATGAGATTATGATCACTGCTGCCCCACTGAAAGATGCTCCACCTGCCCCACTTCATTCTCCACACCGAGCCCACTGCTGTACTCACACTTTCTCACACTCACTCTCTCACAATCACTCACACTCTCTCACACTTTCTCTCACACTCACTCTCTCACACTCACTCTCACACTCTCTCACACTCACTCTCACATTCCTCTCTCACCCTTTCACTCACGGTTTAGGGCCACTGAAAGATGATGCGATGGGTTTGGATTTCAGCACAGGGAGGAGGGAGAGTGTGTGGGACGGGGATTTACAGCTTTGAGGAATGAGAGAGGAAATAATGTTCCATAGAAAGTCGAGTTATCTGATCTGAATTTCTATCCTGTACTTACATTGATAACTTTTATAAACTCCTTTTACAGGGGAGGATTTGCAGAGGGAAACTCAAATCAAAGATCACGTCAAGATCTGACAGAGTCACTCGATTCATCAGGACCTGAATATCATCGGCCTTTGAATGTGGAAGGAGAAATGTTTGTCTGTTCTATCCGTGGGAGAAGATTTCAAACATCAGTGTGAGTGGAAAAGCACCGAGACACACACACACCCGAGTGAGAGTGTTCCAGTGCACTGACTGTGGAAAGAGCTTTAACCAGTTACACAGCCTGAAAAAACATCGCACCATTCACAGCGGGGAGAAACCGTACACGTGTTCTGTGTGTGGACGAGGCTTCAACTGATCGTCCAACCTGGAGAGACACAAGGACACCCGGACCATGGAGAAACCGTGGAAATGTGGGGACTGTGGGAAGGGATTCAATTACCCTTCAGAGCTGGAAACTCATCGACGCAATCACACTGGGGAGAGGCCGTTCACCTGCTCCGTGTGTGGGAAAGGATTCACTCAGTCATCCAACCTGCTGTCACACCAGCGAGTTCACACTGATGAGAGACCTTTTAAATGTTCTGACTGTAAGAAGAGGTTTAAAAGCAAAATTGAACTGCTGACACACCAACGCACCCACACTGGGGAGAGACCGTTCACCTGCTCCGTGTGTGGGAAAGGATTCACTCAGTCATCCAACCTGCTGTCACACCAGCGAGTTCACACTGATGAGAGACCTTTTAAATGTTCTGACTGTAAGAAGAGGTTTAAAAGCAAATTTAATCTGCTGAAACACCAACGCACTCACCAGCGAGTTCACACTAGGGAGAGGCCGTTCTCCTGCTCTGTGTGAAAGAAGAGATTCACTCGGTCATCCCTCCTTCTGACACACCAGCGAGTTCACACTGAAGAGAGACCTTTAAATGTTCTGACTGTGAGAAAAGATTTAAAATCAGAAATGATCTGCTGAGACATCGACGCACTCACACTGGGGAGAGACTGTTCACCTGCTCCGTGTGTGGGAAGGGATTCACTCAGTCATCACATGTGCTGAGACACCAGCGAGTTCACATATGACTGCAGGGGTTGGATTCTGCTGTTAATCCCATCCAGGACTGAACCATGTTCATTTTGACAGTTGGGGTTTGTTTCTCCTGATGTTAATAACCCCGATAACTGGGCTGGAGTTTAATATTCAGGATATCTGTTAAATAAATCAGCTTTGTTTTAAACCCTTGTTGTAGATTTTGGTCTTTCCCACCTGAGTGTTTAGCATCACCTGACTGGAGCTCAGAAAGGACAATCTGGGGGGAGGATCGTCCGGTGGGAACAGAACTTCAGCCTGGACACAGTCCTTCAGGGCCACACTGAGAGGGGCAAACGGCACTTTGGTCTTTCTCGTCTCTCTTCACTGACAGCAAAGTCACTGTGCGGCGTCCAGTCTAAAAATGACTGTGGTAATTATTCTATGAAGATTTAACCTGTTTGTGTGACAGTCCTGAGTCTACCATTTAAGGCAGGCGTTGACTCATTTAAAATAAACCCATTTAAAATAAATGATTTAAAGTCTGAATTAAAATAGCAGAGGGAGGAGTTCACAGGAGCCTGTTAACTGCTGGTACAATTATACAACAGTCATTTGATCTCCAGATAAAGAAGGACCTGCAGTGTGTTTCCAGAATTCCCGGTTTTATTGATGTGTGCGTGTTAGACACCAGGATCACTAAAAATACACGATCCGGACCATCCACAGAGTGGGGGCGATCCCGACAGTTACTCTGGGATCACTCCCACTGCGGAACTCCACCACTGACCCTGCTGAAGGTTGCAGGCTCAGGGAGTGGGGCCTCCAGGAGTGGACTGTAAGATAGCTGACAAAGATATGCTGAGGTACCAGAGGAATCCTTACTAAGGAACCGTCTGGGGTTTTACCTCTCAGTGTGGGTCTAGCGGTGAATGATTCCTGACTCCCCGAACTGTCTTACATTTAACCCAGATCGGATCAGGATGAATTCAGTTTACAGGAGAATTGGGTCAAATATCACCCACAATCGAGGGAGACAAAAGCAGCCATTAGAGAAGCTCAGAGATCTTTGGAAAAGAAGATGGTTCCCAATTCTGAGAATAATAGCAAATGTCTCTCCAGCTACGTCAGGAGTCAGAAGACCATTAAAGATGCTTTAGGGCCACTGAAAGACAGTTCAGGACAGATTCCCGGGCTATGGCAGAGCTGTTGAATGACTATTTCTCATCAGTCTACACTCCTGTGGATGAGGCTCAGATTCCAGCTGTGGGATGTGCTGTCAACAATAACATCATAAATATTAAAATAGAATGGGATGTCACTTTGGATAAAATATGAACTCTCAAAATGCATTGTGCTCCAGGTCCAGATGATATCCACCCCCGGGTGTTTAAAGAGATGGGACGGGTGCTCTGTGAGCCCCTTGCCTGTATCTTCAACAGCTCAATAGAGTCAGGGATTGTCCCCTGAGATTGGAAGGGAGCTCACGTAGTTCCCATTTTCATTAAAGGGGACAAATCAGAGCCGGGGAATGACAGGCCCATCAGTGTGACCTCGATCAGAGGGAAGATGCTTGAAGGGATCCTAAGAGATGCTGTTTATGATCACGGGGAAAGAGAAGGAGCCATTGGAGATACTCAACACGGCTTCTGGGAAAGAAAATGGTGTCTTACAAACTTGCTTGAGTTTTTTGAAGAAGTTGCTGGGTTAGTGGATGAGGGTAATCCGGTTCACATTGTCTATCTCAGGGATGTCAAACTCATTTCCGATGGTGAACCTGACCCGATATCCTGGCACTTGGCCTGGGCCACATTCGGCAAACGTTATTAAACTAGAAATAGATGAAGATGAACTGTATTGGTATTTACTTACATTTAGATTTTATTTACAGCTACTGCTGCTCCCGATACCTGGCACCTCTGAGCTTGAACTATTGCACCAACATTTAGAGTAAATGACTGGGCTGAGGCCTGTCTTGGATAAAAACATGAGGACCACTTGTCATTACAGAACTGTGTGCCCCAAACACTAACCGTGGAAGTGAATTCCACAGACGGCCTACTCCCTATGTAAAGAAGTTTCTCTTGACTACTGCTCTAAAACAGAGAGTGGGGTTAATTGTAGCGACTCACACTGTATAAGGTGGAAAGTGGGGCTCCACAAGGATTGGTTCTGGGACCACTGTTCACAATTCACATCAATGAATTGGACTCGGGAATCGGAAGTACAATTTCAAAATTTACAGATGACACCAGATTGGCGGGGTGGGGTGGAGTTTGGATAATATTGATGAAGATTGCGACCAAATACAAAATACATTAATAAACTTGCAAAATGGGTGTATAATTGGCCGATGAATTTTAATGCAGATGACAGTGAAGTGGAGCATTTTGGTAGCAAGAATTTGGAAATTGTGCCCTGTATCCCCAAGTCCAAGTCATTAATGTATATCAAGGAAAGCAGTGGTCCCAGCACCGACCCCTGGGGAACACCACTGTACACCTCCCTCCATTCCGAAAAACAACCGTTCACCACTACACTCTGTTTCCTGTTATTTAGCCAATTCTGTATCCATGCTGCTGCTGCCCCTTTTATTCCATGGGCTTCAATCTTGATGACAAACCCATTATGCGGCACTTTATCTGACGCCTTTTCCAAGTCCATACACACCACATTAACTGCATTGCCCTCATCTACTCTCTGTTGCCTCATCAAAAAACTGTATCAATTTAATTAAACACGATTTGCCTTTAACAAATCCGTGCTGGCTTTCCCTAATCCTTGTCCAATTGACTGCTAATTCTGTCCCGGATTATCGTTGCTCGAACTTTCTCCACTACCGAGGTTAAACTGACTGGTCAGTAGTTGCTGGATTTTTTCTTTCACCCTTTCTTGAACAGGGGTGTAACATTTGCAATTCTCCAGTCCTCTGGCATCACCCCCATATCTAAGGATGTTTGGAGGTTTTTTGCCAGTACCTCTGCAATTTCCACCGTTACTTCCCTCAGCAACCGAGGGTGCATCCCATCCGGACCAGATGACGGATCTACTTTAAGTACAGCTAGCCTTTCCAGTACCTCCTCTTCATAAATTTTTAGCCAATCCAGTATCTCTACAACATCTTCCTTTACTGACACTCTGGCAGCGTCTTCTTCCTTGGGAAAGACAGATGCAATGTATTTATTTAGTACCTCCGCCATGCCCACTGCCTCCCACTGCTCCTAATTCGTTATAATCTGGGCCAGTGGTGCAATGGATAACGCATTAGGTTCGATTCCTACCTGGCTTGGATTTTTTAATGCAAAATTTTATGGCCTTCAATACCTTGCAAGCTGTCCTACTTGGTGGTGCTGCCTGGCTCCATACCTGGTAAGTGCCTTCTCAGTGCAGCAAGCAGTGCATCAGTGTCATAATCTGAAGGTCCTGAATTCAATCTTCAGAGAAGGCATCAAGGATTACGAAGCTTTTTTCCCATCTCTCACCTCATCTTTCCATCTTTGCTGCATTGCAAAATCAAGAACTTTTGCTTACTGCAGCACATCAAAAGATTCACTGCCCCTTGATCTCTCTGCACCCAAACACACAGTGAAGTTTAGGAAGTCCATGGGCGATGGACTCACTGACAACACTCTTGTTTCTGTATAATTGCACCAAGACAAACGGTGAGTGGAGAATATAATCAACGATCCCGCTACTTCTCACATGCCAAGTGAGCGCTCCACCAGTTGAGCTAATTCCTCGTTTGCTGTTTGTAAATCGCCCCTCACAGTTCCTGCCTCACACTCGCCTTCAAGCTGCTCCAAGACCAGCAGAGAAATCTTGCCTTGGGTTGCCGCTCCCTGAATATATTAAATACTTTGCTCCAATCGGCGGTATCGAGCATCAGCAAGTGAGGAACAGCAGAACGGGAAGCCGCAGTTATCATGAGTGATGCTGAGAAGAGCCCGAGCCTTCGGAAGGAAGACGAGGTCACCGGAAAGCAACAGCCGCCCGAGCTCGAGGAGCAGCGAGAGCCCTGACTGACTGATCGAAGACCATTTTGCCTGAAATTGAGGGCGATTTCAAGTGTTGCTGCTCAAAGGCACTCCCTGCTGGTGAGCAGAGGGAAATGCTCGAGTGAAACAGCCGTGCTCGGGCAGACACAGAAAGCTTTCAGGTTTTGGAAAGGAGAAGAGGTGTCTTGTGCCTGAGTGGCAACATGTTCATCTGTGAGCTGCCTGCAAAGTTCAGAGAGTGACCTTGAGGTAATTGCTGCTTATTCCAAAATCACACTCGCTCCTTCGAGCCGGAATTGAACCAGCGACCTAAGGATGACTTTATTTTGTTTTATTCACTACAGTCCTCCGCTCTACCAGCTGAGCTATCGAAGGGAAGTGATAAACAGTGCTGTCTTTGGTGATTGTTCACCGTGCGCCTGTTGACACGTTCAGACTCGTGGAGTCCGGTGCTGATCGAAGACTTCTTTTGCCTGAAAGCGAGAGCTGAGTGTTTTGAAGTATTGCTGCTCAAAAGCGCTCCCTGCTGGTGAGCAGAGGCAGAGCAGCCTTGTTTGGGCAGACACAGAAAGTTTTCAGGTTTGAGAAAGGAAAAGAGACGTCCTGTGCCTTCATGGCAACATGTTAATCTGTGAGGTGCCTGTAAAGTTCAGAGAGCGACCTTGAACTAATTGCTGCTTATTGCAAAATCACGCGTTCTCCTTCGAGCAGGAATTGAACAAATGACGGAAGGATGACTTTGTCTTATTTTCCACGACAGTCTTGTCGCTCGACCAGCTGAGGTATCGAAGGGAAGCGGCAAAAATGTTTCACTTTGGTGATTGTTCACCGTGCACCTTTGACACACCCGGACTCGTGGATTCCAGTGCTCATGACTGAGGCTGACTCGGTACCTGCTCATACCGCAGTGCTGTGGGAGTGGGAGCTGCTCCGTGTTCTCCACAGCCTGGGCCAGTGACACAATGAATAATGGGACTGATTATTGATCTGGAGATTGTGGGTTTAAGTTTACGGAGGGTGTAAAGTGGAAGGCCGGGCCTGGAGAGCATTGGAATAGTCGGGTCTGGAGATAAACAAAGGCACAGATGAGGATTTCAGCAGCAGAACATCATTCTGGGAGTTGGGATTTGTTTCTGCTGATGTTAATAACCGCTATAACTGGGCTGAAATTCAATATTCTGGATCGAAGTCAAATAAATCAACTTTGTTTCAAACAGAATGGGTCAATTACTTGATGAATTCAAGATAAGAGACTAATTGATGTCCTCATTACCGATTATTCTGCCTTTTCTCCTTTCTCACTGGAGATTATTTCAGTTCTCATACCTTCAATTACTCTCATGGCCAAGTCCCAGCTCCCCGGTCCTTCCCGAGTGCCTCTCCCAGCCTTGGGATCCAGGGAAGGTATCAGTAATGTACCCGGGATCACGAAACACAAAACCCAGTCTGTGAATCACTTTCAGCTACTGGACTTATCGTGTGTCCCACAGCATCTCTCTCACCTTCGATGTGTGAATAGAGCATCAGGCCTGGGAATCTCGTCTTAAATTTAAATACACTCAGCAAATGTATTTAACAAAATGCAAACAAGTAAACACATCACGGCCCAATAATCCAGCACTAAATTCAAAGGAGTAAGTCTGTTATCAAACTCCTTGAGTGGACAGAATAAAGAAAAATCCCAACTCTAAGATCCCCTCGAATACTTTGCAAATTCCTTACAAATCTTGACAATAATCAACAAGTCTAATTGAATGTTGACCTTTATCTTGAGTGGGGTTGGAATACAGAAGTGATGCTTCAGTTGTAATGAACCTTGGTCAGACCCCACCTGGAGAACTGGGCACCGAACCGAGGGAGAGATAAATCGGCCTTAGAAAAGGTACAGTGCAGATTCACCAGAATGATGCCGGGGTTAAAAGGGTTAAATTATGAGGAGAGGTGGCATAAACTTGGTTTTTATTCCCATGAGTTTAGAACATTGAGATGTGATCTCATCGAGATGTTTAAAATAATAAAATGATTCAATAAGGTAGGTACAGAGAAATGATTTCTTCTGGAGGGGAATCCAGAACAAGAGGGAATAAGAAATAGGAGCAGGAGTGGGCCATACGGCCCCTCGAGGCTGCTCTGCCATTCAGTAAGAACATGGCTGATCTTCTACCTTAACTCCACTTTCCAGCCCGATTCCTTGATTCTCTTGGTGTCCAAAAATCTCGTCATCTCATTCTTGAATATACTCAATGACTGAGCATCCACAGCCCTCTTGGGTAGAGAATTCCAAACAATCGCAACCCTCTGAGTGAAGACATTTTTCCTCATCTCAGTCTTAAATGGCCGATCCCTTATCCTGAGACTATGCCCCCGAGTTCTAGACTCTCCAGCAAGGGGAAACATCCTCTCAGCATCCACCCTGTCAAGCCCTTTAAGAATTTTAGACGTTTCAATGAGATCACCTCTCATTCTTCTAAACTCCAGAGAATATCGGGCCATTCTGCTCAATCTCTCCTCATACAAGAACCCTCTCATCCCAGGAATCAATCCAGTGAACCTTTGTTGCACCCCTTCTAAGGCAAGTATTTCCTTCCTCAGGTAAGGAGACCAAAACTGTACACAGTGCTCCAGGTGTGGTCTCACCAAGGCCCTATATAATTGCAGCAAGGCTCCCTTACTCTTATTCTCCAACCCCCTTGCAATCAAGGCCAACATAATATTTGCTTTCCAAATTGTTTGCTGCACCTGCATATTAACTTTCTGTGGTCCATGTACAAGGACACCCAAATCCCTCTGAACACCAACATTTCTTCGACTCTCACTTTTCAAAAAAATATTCTGCTTTTCTATTCTTCCTACCAAAGTGAATAATTTCCTCATTTCCCCACATTATACTCCATCTGCCACCTTCTTGGTAATGTTAAAATTAGAGCTCGCTCATTTACGAGCAAAATAAGGTGCAATTTTTCACACAAAGGTTAGTGGAAATTACAAACTCACTTCCCCGAAAGGCTGTGGATGCTGGGGCTCGATTGAAATGTTCAATATTGAGATTGATAGATTTGTGTTGTGTGAGGGTTGAAAGGGACATGGAGCAAAGAAGAGTAAATGGAGTTGTGGCACAGATTAGTCTTGATCCAATTGAACAGCGGAGTGGACTTCAGGGTCTAAATGGTTAATTCCAGTTCCTGAACTCAGTCACTGACACCAATCACCTCCAGTCTGATAAAAAAAAACACCACAGTCACTGACACCAATCTCCTCCACTCTGATATAAACCAACCCCACAGTCACTGACACCAATCTCCTCCACTCTGATATAAACCAATCCCACAGTCACTGACACCAATCACCTCCACACTGATATAAACCAAACACCACAGTCACTGACACCAATCTCCTCCACTCTGATATAAAACAACCCCACAGTCACTGACACCAATCTCACTGAATGGTGGAACAGGATCGAGGGGCTGAATGGCCTACTCCTGTTCCCAATGTTCCGATGTCACACTGAAGTTGCTAACATTCCTCTTCACAGTTCTTAATGCTCCCGATCTTGGTGTTGTCAGGAAATGTTGATCTTATGCCCTTGTACCCAAGCCCAGGTCATTGCTCTGTATTGAGAAGCCATGATGTGGAGATGCCGGTGATGGACTGGGGTTGACAATTGTAAAGAATTTTACAACACCAAGTTATAGTCCAGCAATTTTATTTTAAATTCACAAGCTTTCGGAGGCTTACTCCTTCCTTATTTCCAACAACGTTCACCTGAGGAAGGAGGAAGCCTCCGAAAGCTTGTGAATTTAAAATAAAATTGCTGGACTATAACTTGGGGTTGTAAAATTGTTTACAATTGTATTGAGAAGAGCAATGGTCCCAACACTGCCCCTGGGGGACACCACTGTTTACATCCCCACAGTCTGAAAAACATCCATTAAACAATACTCTGCCCTTTATCAATCTTCCCATCCACACTGACCCACTCCCTGTAATACCGTGAACTTTAATCTTATCAACAAGCCTCCTGTACGGCATCTTATCCAACACTTTTTAACAATCCATCTTCACAACATCCATTGCATTTTATCCCTACACTGTGTTATTTCCTCCAATAATCCCTGCTGTCTGTCCTGAATTAATCCATTTTATCCCTACACTGTGTTATTTCCTCCAATAATCCCTGCTGTCTGTCCTGAATTAATCCATTTTATCCCTACACTGTGTTATTTCCTCCAATAATCCCTGCTGTCTGTCCTGAATTAATCCATTTTATCCCTACACTGTGTTATTCCCTCCAATATTCCCTGCTGTCTGTCCTGAATTAATCCATTTTATCCCTACACTGTGTTATTTCCTCCAATAATCCCTGCTGTCTGTCCTGAATTAATCCATTTTATCCCTACACTGTGTTATTTCCTCCAATAATCCCTGCTCTCTGTCCTGAATTAATCCATTTTATCCCGACACTGTGTTATTTCCTCCAATATTCCCTGCTGTCTGTCCTGAATTAATCCATTTTATCCCTACACTGTGTTATTCCCTCCAATATTCCCTGCTGTCTGTCCTGAATTAATCCATTTTATCCCTACACTGTGTTATTTCCTCCAATAATCCCTGCTGTCTGTCCTGAATTAATCCATTTTATCCCTACACTGTGTTATTTCCTCCAATAATCCCTGCTGTCTGTCCTGAATTAATCCATTTTATCCCTACACCGTGTTATTTGCTCCAATAATCCCTGCTGTCTGTCCTGAATTAATCCATTTGATCCCTACACTGTGTTATTTCCTCCAATAATCCCTGCTGTCTGTCCTGAATTAATCCATTTGATCCCTACACTGTGTTATTTCCTCCAATAATCCCTGCTGTCTGTCCTGAATTAATCCATTTTATCCCTACACTGTGTTATTCCCTCCAATAATCCCTGCTGTCTGTCCTGAATTAATCCATTTGAACCCTACACTGTGTTATTTCCTCCAATAATCCCTGCTGTCTGTCCTGAATTATCCATTCTATCCCTACACTGTGTTATTCCCTCCAATAATCCCTGCTGTCTGTCCTGAATTAATCCATTTTATCCCTACACTGTGTTATTCCCTCCAATAATCCCTGCTGTCTGTCCTGAATTATCCATTTTATCCCTACACTGTGTTATTCCCTCCAATAATCCCTGCTGTCTGTCCTGAATTATCCATTTTATCCCTACACTGTGTTATTCCCTCCAATAATGCCTGCTGTCTGTCCTGAATTAATCCATTTTATCCCTACACTGTGTTATTCCCTCCAATAATCCCTGCTGTCTGTCCTGAATTATCCATTTTATCCCTACACTGTGTTATTCCCTCCAATAATCCCTGCTGTCTGTCCTGAATTAATCCATTTTATCCCTACACTGTGTTATTCCCTCCAATATTCCCTGCTGTCTGTCCTGAATTATCCATTTTATCCCTACACTGTGTTATTCCCTCCAATAATCCCTGCTGTCTGTCCTGAATTAATCCATTTTATCCCGACACTGTGTTATTCCCTCCAATAATCCCTGCTGTCTGTCCTGAATTAATCCATTTTATCCCTACACTGTGTTATTCCCTCCAATAATCCCTGCTGTCTGTCCTGAATTAATCCATTTTATCCCTACACTGTGTTATTCCCTCCAATAATCCCTGCTGTCTGTCCTGAATTAATCCATTTTATCCCTACACTGTGTTATTTCCTCCAATAATCCCTGCTGTCTGTCCTGAATTAATCCATTTTATCCCTACACTGTGTTATTTCCTCCAATAATCCCTGCTGTCTGTCCTGAATTAATCCATTTTATCCCTACACTGTGTTATTTCCTCCAATAATCCCTGCTGTCTGTCCTGAATTAATCCATTTTATCCCTACACTGTGTTATTCCCTCCAATATTCCCTGCTGTCTGTCCTGAATTAATCCATTTTATCCCTACACTGTGTTATTTCCTCCAATAATCCCTGCTGTCTGTCCTGAATTAATCCATTTTATCCCTACACTGTGTTATTCCCTCCAATATTCCCTGCTGTCTGTCCTGAATTAATCCATTTTATCCCTACACTGTGTTATTTCCTCCAATAATCCCTGCTGTCTGTCCTGAATTAATCCATTTTATCCCTACACTGTGTTATTTCCTCCAATAATCCCTGCTGTCTGTCCTGAATTAATCCATTTTATCCCTACACTGTGTTATTTCCTCCAATATTCCCTGCTGTCTGTCCTGAATTAATCCATTTTATCCCTACACTGTGTTATTCCCTCCAATATTCCCTGCTGTCTGTCCTGAATTAATCCATTTTATCCCAACACTGTGTTATTCCCTCCAATAATCCCTGCTGTCTGTCCTGAATTAATCCATATTATCCCTACACTGTGTTATTCCCTCCAATATTCCCTGCTGTCTGTCCTGAATTAATCCATTTTATCCCTGCACTGTGTTATTCCCTCCAATAATCCCTGCTGTCTGTCCTGAATTAATCCATTTTATCCCTACACTGTGTTATTTCCTCCAATAATCCCTGCTGTCTGTCCTGAATTAATCCATTTTATCCCTACACTGTGTTATTCCCTCCAATATTCCCTGCTGTCTGTCCTGAATTAATCCATTTTATCCCTACACTGTGTTATTCCCTCCAATAATCCCTGCTGTCTGTCCTGAATTAATCCATTTTATCCCTACACTGTGTTATTCCCTCCAATATTCCCTGCTGTCTGTCCTGAATTAATCCATTTTATCCCTACACTGTGTTATTTCCTCCAATAATCCCTGCTGTCTGTCCTGAATTAATCCATTTTATCCCTACGCTGTGTTATTTCCTCCAATAATCCCTGCTGTCTGTCCTGAATTAATCCATTTTATCCCTACACTGTGTTATTCCCTCCAATATTCCCTGCTGTCTGTCCTGAATTAATCCATTTTATCCCTACACTGTGTTATTCCCTCCAATATTCCCTGCTGTCTGTCCTGAATTAATCCATTTTATCCCTACACTGTGTTATTCCCTCCAATATTCCCTGCTGTCTGTCCTGAATTAATCCATTTTATCCCGACACTGTGTTATTTCCTCCAATAATCCCTGCTGTCTGTCCTGAATTAATCCATTTTATCCCTACACTGTGTTATTCCCTCCAATATTCCCTGCTGTCTGTCCTGAATTAATCCATTTTATCCCTACACTGTGTTATTCCCTCCAATAATCCCTGCTGTCTGTCCTGAATTAATCCATTTTATCCCTACACTGTGTTATTCCCTCCAATATTCCCTGCTGTCTGTCCTGAATTAATCCATTTTATCCCCACACTGTGTTATTCCCTCCAATAATCCCTGCTGTCTGTCCTGAATTAATCCATTTTATCCCTACACTGTGTTATTCCCTCCAATATTCCCTGCTGTCTGTCCTGAATTAATCCATTTTATCCCTACACTGTGTTATTCCCTCCAATAATCCCTGCTGTCTGTCCTGAATTAATCCATTTTATCCCTACACTGTGTTATTCCCTCCAATAATCCCTGCTGTCTGTCCTGAATTAATCCATTTTATCCCTACAATGTGTTATTCCCTCCAATAATCCCTGCTGTCTGTCCTGAATTAATCCATTTTATCCCTACACGGTGTTATTTCCTCCAATAATCCCTGCTGTCTGTCCTGAATTAATCCATTTTATCCCTACACGGTGTTATTTCCTCCAATAATCCCTGCTGTCTGTCCTGAATTAATCCATTTTATCCCTACACTGTGTTATTTCCTCCAATATTCCCTGCTGTCTGTCCTGAATTAATCCATTTTATCCCTACACTGTGTTATTTCCTCCAATAATCCCTGCTGTCTGTCCTGAATTAATCCATTTTATCCCTACACTGTGTTATTTCCTCCAATAATCCCTGCTGTCTGTCCTGAATTAATCCATTTTATCCCTACACGGTGTTATTTCCTCCAATAATCCCTGCTGTCTGTCCTGAATTAATCCATTTTATCCCTACACTGTGTTATTCCCTCCAATATTCCCTGCTGTCTGTCCTGAATTAATCCATTTTATCCCTACACTGTGTTATTCCCTCCAATATTCCCTGCTGTCTGTCCTGAATTAATCCATTTTATCCCTACACTGTGTTATTCCCTCCAATATTCCCTGCTGTCTGTCCTGAATTAATCCATTTTATCCCTACACTGTGTTATTTCCTCCAATAATCCCTGCTGTCTGTCCTGAATTAATCCATTTTATCCCTACACTGTGTTATTTCCTCCAATAATCCCTGCTGTCTGTCCTGAATTAATCCATTTTATCCCTACACTGTGTTATTCCCTCCAATATTCCCTGCTGTCTGTCCTGAATTAATCCATTTTATCCCTACACTGTGTTATTCCCTCCAATATTCCCTGCTGTCTGTCCTGAATTAATCCATTTTATCCCTACACTGTGTTATTTCCTCCAATAATCCCTGCTGTCTGTCCTGAATTAATCCATTTTATCCCTACACTGTGTTATTTCCTCCAATAATCCCTGCTGTCTGTCCTGAATTAATCCATTTTATCCCCACACTGTGTTATTCCTTCCAATAATCCCTGCTGTCTGTCCTGAATTAATCCATTTTATCCCTACACTGTGTTATTTCCTCCAATATTCCCTGCTGTCTGTCCTGAATTAATCCATTTTATCCCTACACTGTGTTATTCCCTCCAATAATCCCTGCTGTCTGCCCTGAATTAATCCATTTTATCCCTACACTGTGTTATTCCCTCCAATATTCCCTGCTGTCTGTCCTGAATTAATCCATTTTATCCCTACACTGTGTTATTTCCTCCAATAATCCCTGCTGTCTGTCCTGAATTAATCCATTTTATCCCTACACTGTGTTATTTCCTCCAATAATCCCTGCTGTCTGTCCTGAATTAATCCATTTTATCCCTACACTGTGTTATTTCCTCCAATAATCCCTGCTGTCTGTCCTGAATTAATCCATTTTATCCCTACACTGTGTTATTTCCTCCAATAATCCCTGCTGTCTGTCCTGAATTAATCCATTTTATCCCTACACTGTGTTATTCCCTCCAATAATCCCTGTCTGTCCTGAATTAATCCATTTTATCCCTACACTGTGTTATTCCCTCCAATAATCCCTGTCTGTCCTGAATTAATCCATTTTATCCCTACACTGTGTTATTTCCTCCAATAATCCCTGCTGTCTGTCCTGAATTAATCCATTTTATCCCTACACTGTGTTATTTCCTCCAATATTCCCTGCTGTCTGTCCTGAATTAATCCATTTTATCCCTACACTGTGTTATTTCCTCCAATATTCCCTGCTGTCTGTCCTGAATTAATCCATTTTATCCCTACACTGTGTTATTTCCTCCAATATTCCCTGCTGTCTGTCCTGAATTAATCCATTTTATCCCTACACTGTGTTATTCCCTCCAATATTCCCTGCTGTCTGTCCTGAATTAATCCATTTTATCCCTACACTGTGTTATTCCCTCCAATATTCCCTGCTGTCTGTCCTGAATTAATCCATTTTATCCCTACACTGTGTTATTCCCTCCAATATTCCCTGCTGTCTGTCCTGAATTAATCCATTTTATCCCTACACCGTGTTATTCCCTCCAATAATCCCTGTCTGTCCTGAATTAATCCATTTTATCCCTACACTGTGTTATTCCCTCCAATAATCCCTGTCTGTCCTGAATTAATCCATTTTATCCCTACACTGTGTTATTTCCTCCAATAATCCCTGCTGTCTGTCCTGAATTAATCCATTTTATGCCTACACTGTGTTATTTCCTCCAATATTCCCTGCTGTCTGTCCTGAATTAATCCATTTTATCCCTACACTGTGTTATTTCCTCCAATAATCCCTGCTGTCTGTCCTGAATTAATCCATTTTATCCCTACACTGTGTTATTTCCTCCAATATTCCCTGCTGTCTGTCCTGAATTAATCCATTTTATCCCTACACTGTGTTATTCCCTCCAATATTCCCTGCTGTCTGTCCTGAATTAATCCATTTTATCCCTACACTGTGTTATTTCCTCCCATATTCCCTGCTGTCTGTCCTGAATTAATCCATTTTATCCCTACACTGTGTTATTCCCTCCAATAATCCCTGCTGTCTGTCCTGAATTAATCCATTTTATCCCTACACTGTGTTATTCCCTCCAATATTCCCTGCTGTCTGTCCTGAATTAATCCATTTTATCCCTACACTGTGTTATTCCCTCCAATATTCCCTGCTGTCTGTCCTGAATTAATCCATTTTATCCCTACACTGTGTTATTTCCTCCAATATTCCCTGCTGTCTGTCCTGAATTAATCCATTTTATCCCTACACTGTGTTATTCCCTCCAATAATCCCTGCTGTCTGTCCTGAATTAATCCATTTTATCCCTACACTGTGTTATTCCCTCCAATAATCCCTGCTGTCTGTCCTGAATTAATCCATTTTATCCCTACACTGTGTTATTCCCTCCAATAATCCCTGCTGTCTGTCCTGAATTAATCCATTTTATCCCTACACTGTGTTATTCCCTCCAATAATCCCTGCTGTCTGTCCTGAATTGATCCATTTTATCCCTACACTGTGTTATTCCCTCCAATAATCCCTGCTGTCTGTCCTGAATTAATCCATTTTATCCCTACACTGTGTTATTTCCTCCAATAATCCCTGCTGTCTGTCCTGAATTAATCCATTTTATCCCCACACTGTGTTATTCCCTCCAATATTCCCTGCTGTCTGTCCTGAATTAATCCATTTTATCCCCACACTGTGTTATTCCCTCCAATATTCCCTGCTGTCTGTCCTGAATTAATCCATTTTATCCCTACACTGTGTTATTTCCTCCAATAATCCCTGCTGTCTGTCCTGAATTAATCCATTTTATCCCTACACTGTGTTATTTCCTCCAATAATCCCTGCTGTCTGTCCTGAATTAATCCATTTTATCCCTACACTGTGTTATTTCCTCCAATATTCCCTGCTGTCTGTCCTGAATTAATCCATTTTATCCCTACACTGTGTTATTCCCTCCAATAATCCCTGCTGTCTGTCCTGAATTAATCCATTTTATCCCTACACTGTGTTATTCCCTCCAATAATCCCTGCTGTCTGTCCTGAATTAATCCATTTTATCCCTACACTGTGTTATTCCCTCCAATAATCCCTGCTGTCTGTCCTGAATTAATCCATTTTATCCCTACACTGTGTTATTCCCTCCAATATTCCCTGCTGTCTGTCCTGAATTAATCCATTTTATCCCTACACTGTGTTATTTCCTCCAATAATCCCTGCTGTCTGTCCTGAATTAATCCATTTTATCCCCACACTGTGTTATTCCCTCCAATAATCCCTGCTGTCTGTCCTGAATTAATCCATTTTATCCCTACACTGTGTTATTCCCTCCAATAATCCCTGCTGTCTGTCCTGAATTAATCCATTTTATCCATACACTGTGTTATTCCCTCCAATAATCCCTGCTGTCTGTCCTGAATTAATCCATTTTATCCCTACACTGTGTTATTCCCTCCAATATTCCCTCCTCTTTGTCCTTTATTAAAGTCCAGTTTTTTCCCTCGAGTTTGACATCAATCAGGTTTAAAATTGATGCAGAGTTTCAGCCAATGAGGGAGATCCGGGCTCAGCCCCGCCCACTCGGTGCCGCAAGTCCCGCCCCTCACCCACTCCCATTGGTTGGAGGACCAACCGCCCGCTCGGTCCTCCAGCCCCTCTCCGCTCTTCCTATTGGTCCGGAGCTCCCGTCAATTACCCGGGCAGTGTGAGCTGAGCATGCGCGGCGGGCGGGGAGTGAGGCCGAGATCGTGTCGGCAACAGGTGAGAGATGGGCGGGGGGAGCGGGTTAATAAACCCCGGGGGAGGGGGCGGGGGCTTCACAAACCCCGAGTGCGGCCCCGGGCCCGAATATCAAACAGTGAACATTCTCCTCTCTCTCTCTACACTCCGGGGGCTCCGGTTTAGATCAGACCCGAAACTCAACACACGGCCCGCGGCCTCCGAGCATGCGCAGTGTCAGCGTCAAACCTCGTGACTCATCGAATCAGGGAGCGTCTGTAAATGAAGCAGAAATGGTGATCGGTCAGGGAGCGTCTGTAAATGAAGGAGAAATGGTGATCGGTCAGGGAGCGTCTGTAAATGCAGGAGAAATGGTGATCGGTCAGGGAGCGTCTGTAAATGAAGGAGAAATGGTGATCTCCATATCTTCAGTCATCCAGGGAGCTCGACCTTTGGTTGCCGTTCCTTTCCTCCTCGTGGGAATCTGTCTCCTCTTCACCCAAACCAACTCCTCCTTGAAGGCCTCCCACTGTTCAATTACTGTTCTGCCTGCCAATTTTTGATTCCAATCCACACGGACAAGATCCCTTTTTAACTCATGAAATTCGCCCTCCTCCAGTTAAGAATTTTCACATTTGACTGTCCCCTGTCCTTTTCCATAACTGTTCTAAACGGAATGAGATTATGATCACTGCTGCCCCACTGAAACATGCTCCACCTGCCCCACTTCATTCTCCACACCGAGCCCACTGCTGTACTCACATTCACTCTCTCACACTCACTCTCACACTCCCTCTCTCACCCTTTCACTCATGGTTTCGGGCCACTGAAAGATGATGCGATGGGTTTGGATTTCAGCACAGGGAGGAGGGAGAGTGTGTGGGACGGGGATTTTCAGCTTTGAGTAATGAGAGAGGAAATAATGTTCCATAGAAAGTAGAGCTATCTGATCTGAATTTCTATCCTGTACTTACAGTGATAACTTTTATAAACTCCTTTGACAGGGGAGGATTTACAGAGGGAAACTCAAACCAAAGATCACGTCAAGATCTGACAGAGTCTCTCGATTCATCAGGACCTGAATATCATCGGCCTTTGAATGTGGAAGGAGAAATGTTTGTCTGTTCTATCTGTGGGAGAAGATTTCAAACATCAGTGTGAGTGGGAAAGCACCGAGACACACACACCCGAGTGAGAGTGTTCCAGTGCACTGACTGTGGAAAGAGCTTTAACCAGTTACACAGCCAGAAAAAACATCGCACCATTCACAGCGGGGAGAAACCGTACACGTGTTCTGTGTGTGGACGAGGCTTCAACTGATCGTCCAACCTGGAGAGACACAAGGACACCCGGACCATGGAGAAACCGTGGAAATGTGGGGACTGTGGGAAGGGATTCAATTACCCTTCAGAGCTGGGAACTCATCGACGCCGTCACACTGGGGAGAGGCCGTTCACCTGCTCCGTGTGTGGGAAGGGATTCGCTCAGTCATCCGGCCTCCTGACACACCAGCGAGTTCACACTGGGGAGAGACCTTTTAAATGTTCTGACTGTGAGAAGAGGTTTAACTGCAAAAGGAATCTGCTGGAACACCAACGTACCCACACTGGGGAGAGGCCATTCACCTGCTCCGTGTGTGGGAAGGGATTCGCTCAGTCATCCAACCTGCTGACACACCAGCGAGTTCACACTGATGAGAGACCTTTTAAATGTTCTGACTGTGAGAAGAGCTTTAAAAGCAAAATTGAACTGCTGAAACACCAACGCACTCACACTGGGGAGAGGCCGTTCACCTGCTCCGTGTGTGGGAAGGGATTCACTCGGTCATCACACTTTCTGTCACACCAGCGAGTTCACACTGGGAAGAGGCCGTTCACTTGCTCAGTGTGTGGGAAGGGATTCGCTCATTCATCCACCTTGCTGACACACCAGCGAGTTCACAATGGGGAGAGGCCGTTCTCCTGCTCCATGTGTGGGAAGGGATTTACTCAGTCATCCAACCTGCTGACACACCAGCGAGTTCACACTGATGAGAGACCTTTTAAATGTTCTGACTGTGAGAAGAGGTTTAAAAGCAAAATTGAACTGCTAAAACACCAACGCATTCACACTGGGGAGAGGCCGTTCACCTGCTCCGTGTGTGGGAAGGGATTCACTCAGTCATCACACTTTCTGTCACACCAGCGAGTTCACACTGGGAAGAGGCCGTTCACTTGCTCAGTGTGTGGGAAGGGATTCGCTCATTCATCCACCTTGCTGACACACCAGCGAGTTCACAATGGGGAGAGGCCGTTCTCCTGCTCCATGTGTGGGAAGGGATTTACTCAGTCATCCAACCTGCTGACACACCAGCGAGTTCACACTGATGAGAGACCTTTTAAATGTTCTGACTGTGAGAAGAGCTTTAAAAGCAAAATTGAACTGCTGAAACACCAACGCACTCACACTGGGGAGAGGCCGTTCACCTGCTCCGTGTGTGGGAAGGGATTCACTTGGTCATCCACCCTGCTGAAACACCAGCGAGTTCACACTGAGAGACCTTTAAATGTTCTGACTGTGGGAAGAGATTTAAAATCAGAAACGAACTGCTGAGACATCGACGCACTCACACTGGGGAGAGACTTTTCACCTGCTCCGTGTGTGGGAAGAGATTCACTCGATCATCCCACCTTCTGAAGCATTAACTTGTTGACACTATTGAGTGACCTTTTAATGCAGTGACTGTGAGAAGAGCTTTAAAAGCAGAAATGAACTGCTGCCACATCATCGCATGCCCATTGGTTGAGAGACTGTTCACCTGCTCCGTGTGTGGGAAGGGATTCACTCAGTCATCACACGTGCTGAGACACCAGCGAGTTCACGAAATGAGCAGGTCCAACGAGCCGGTCTGTAACACAGGCCAATGACTCAGTGCAGCTCGTTACCCAGTCACTGGGCTCCGTTATAGCCTCTCCTGTCAGTAACACACAAAGAGAAATTGTAAATCTGAAACAGAAAGAGATAATGTAGAACACTTCATATCAACCACCAGTTTTTCCCTCTTTCCGGCTTTTAAAACAATCTGTTTCACAGTTTGTCAAACCCGAAACAGCCTCTGGGATTTGCTGATTGAGAATTTCAGTGGAAATTGGGACCGTCATTAAGTATCGGAACAAATATCCCCGCTGAGGTTTCGGGATTGTTACTGGTTTGTTTATATCAGTGAGTGACCAGTTTTAAACGAGGTGAGGGTCTAAACCTAAGGTAAGAGCCTGGGATAGACAAGAGATTCTTCAATGTATCAAGTGAAATTACACTGATTCCACCAACACTGGACATCACATCCCTCAAACATTGTTACCTGTTGCTGTATAAAACTGGTGAGGGTGGAAATGGGAAATAACTGCAAAAAACTTCATTGTATCAAAGTTAATTCTGATCATTATTATTATACAAACATTCTACAGCCGGTCCCTTAAAAAGGACCCAATATCAAACCAGTCCCTAATCCTTGGGCCTGTGCCTATGTTGTGATTTGCACCCGCTTCTGACTGACTTGGTATCAGACGCACTCCCGTCAACAGTAAACGGATGGAGCCGGATCCATAAGAGAAAAATGAGGACCGACCTCCGCGGTTCTCCCAGAGTGCGGGAGGCGGAGTAACAGCAGCAGACAGAGAGATCTCTCTAAACCAGCCGCTGCCGCCGGAGAGAAGCGAGTCCCGTTCGGAGCCGTGTCTGTCAGGCGCCCGCTGACCCTCTCTTCACTGAAGGGGACCGATTCAGCACCAACTCACACACCCACCATTGGATCATTGAATCACCTTCAACACCTGAATTACATCACCACTTAATCATCTATACACGAGGAAATACAAACCTTGTCCACGCAACTTGCCCTCATAATGTAACCATTTTAGCCCCGGTATCATTCTGGTCTTTCTGCGCTGCACCTCCTGCAAGGCCAATATATCCTTCCTGAGGTCTGGTGCCCAGGACTGAATGCCGTACTCTAAATGTGGCCTTAGCAGAGTTTATAGAATTCTAACATAACTTCCACCCTTTTGAATTCCAGTTCCCTTGAGATAAAGGCCGATATTCCATTAGCCATTTTAATTATTTTTTGCACCTGTCTGCCAACTCTTCCTGATTTCCCGAAGTATCTCTGCTCACCCACAGTTCCTGGCTTCTCACCATTTTGAAAATACTCTGATTTATCTTGCTTCGGGCCAAAGTGGATGGCCTCACATTTCCCCAGATTGAAACTTTGAACAGTCTGGGGCTCTTTTGTATAGAAAAGAGAAGGCTGAGGGTGACCTGATCCAGGACTTTAAGATTATGCAAGGGTTTGATTGGTCAGATGTAGATATGGTGTTTGTACTTTTGGGAGTGGGGACGTCAGAACTTAGGGCCATGAATATAATAGTCATCAATAAATCCAATCTGGCATTCAAGAGAAACATATTTATCCAGAGAGGCGTTAGAATGTGCAGCTCGCTCCCACAAGGAGTAGTTAAGGCGAATATCATGGATGCATTTACAGGGAAGTGAGATAAACACATGGAGGAGAAAGGAATATTCGGGTTTGCTCATCGAGTTAGATGAAGAGGGGTTGGAGGAGGCTCGTCTGCAGCATAAACACCGGTATAGTCTAGTTGGGCCGAATTGCCTGTTTCTGTGATGTACATTCTATGTAATTCTATGTAAGCTCCATCTGACACAGTTGTACCAACTCACTGAATCTATCAATTTCCTTTTACAACTTTATGCTCCCATCTACACTACTCACTGTGCCTCCTAACTTGGTGTCATCAACAAACCTGGATATACCGCTCTCTATTCCTTTATCTGCCTCATTTATACAGATCCCTGGGGGACACCACTAATCACATCCTGTCAATTTGAGTACATACCCATTAACCCGACTCTCTGTCTCCTACCTCCAAACCAACTCCCTCCCCATGTCAATGGGTTGCTTTGAATTCCACATGTCAACAGAAATGAGAACAGTCTCTGATGTTAAACCTTAACGAATGCCTCTGGAAGTCAATATACACATAACACCCATAGACACTCCATTATTTACCACGTTAGTTACATCTTCAAAAAGTTCAACTATTTTCGTTAGACTTGACTTACCCTTTACAAATCCATGCTGGCTCTCTCTGATCAATTCATGTTTATCCAAGTGCTCAGTCATTCTTTCCCTCATAACAGATTCTGGTAACTTCCCCACAACAGACGTCAGACTAATGGGTCTATAATTTCCTGTTTTATCTCTCCTACCCTTCCGAATTAATGGAATGACATTTGAATTTTTTCAATCCATGGAACAATTCCTGAATCAAGAGAGTTTTGAACGATCATGACTGAAGCATGTCCAATTTCCTCACCTATTCCCCTTCGTCCCCTGGGATGGTAAACATCAGGTCCTGGAGATTTGTCTATCTTTAGTCTAATTATTTTCTCCATTACCATTATTTTACTTACACTGAATCCCCTTGATTTATTTTCAGTTTTCCTCGTGTCTCTGGTTTATTATCCTCATGCTTTTCTGTGAGTATTTAGCAAGTCTGCCATTTCCTGATTTTCAATTACAATATCACCTCCATCTGTCTTTAAGGGGCCCACATTACTCTTAGTCACCCTTCTTTCTCTTAATATACGTGTAAAAACCTTGAAAGTTGTCCTTAATTTCACTCACAAGTTTTTCTCGTTTTCCCTCTTTGCACCTTTTACGATTTTTTTTAGTTTCAGCACCACAATAAACAACACTTCACTGTGAAATTTGTTCAATTAGTTCTTCAGTGTCAGAGCGAGAATTGTCCATCCCTAATTTATTTAAAGTAACAAACAAACACAAGCACACATATTCATTCGTGTATCAAAGCACTGATGGACACAGAAAGATAAACACAGCTTGAAACGCAGTCAGTATCGGGATTCACAGGGAAACGGGCAAGTGAAATAAACAAAGATCAAACAGTCTGAACCCACAACAGAATGTGACGTGTAGCTGATAGATATTAATGAGAGGAGGTGGGAAACAGTACCATGAATTGGCACCGTGGCTTAGTTGGTTGAAACACCTGTCCAGTAAACAGGAGATCCTGGGTTCAACTCCCAGCGGTGCCTTTGTGTAATTTGTGGTGTTTCGTGAATTTGAGAAGCACACAGTGCTGTGTTTTGTTCAGGATCCAACACGGAACTGATCAGGAGGTCTTTTCAAAAATGCCTTTTCATCATACAGACAGCCCTCTCAGAGAATGTGTCCGTGACACGTTCTTGTTTCTGGGCTCGTTGAGGTCGGGGTATAATTCTTGATTCGATGTTTCATACCCTGGAGAAACCCTAATTTAGCCCTGGACTTTTGATCTTGATCTGCGGTTCAAAGTTTTGCGAAGAGGGAAAAGGAGTCCCCAAATCACTCCACCTGAATCTCAAGCGCTTTTGAAAGAAATTCAGTTCAAACAATCAGGACTTTAAAGGCACCTCAATGACCTGCACTTTCATTGAACGAGCTTTGCTTCCAATTACATTCAACCTTGAAACCGCTCTGGGTTTTCCCCTCACTGAAGCAGAGTGTGGCCGCTCTGTATCTGTGATCATGTCGGTGACGAGGTTCGCTCTGATATTGGTCGCTTTCAATTTTTAAGATCTCGCCAAGCTCAGGGAAAAGAAACCGCGAATCGAATTGTCTGTAAGTGATGAATTGAAGGGATTGGTGCTCCAAGCAGATCTGGAAAATGCGCAGTGCGGTCGCTCAGGAATTCCAAATCCACCCTCTCGCCACTCCCCCCGTCTCAGTCTTTCCATCTTTACCCTTCACTGCCAGTGTTCCAGGTTCGATCATCCGTGGCCATTCAACGAAGCCTGAGAAGTCCATGAGGGAAAAACACAGAGAGTCAAGAGACAGAGACAAGGTGGGATCAAAGTATAGGAAGAAATAGTATCAATGTCAAGTTCTGCGAACGGGCAGAATTTAAGATGGAGCTTGGGAGAGATTCCTTCACGTGTCTTGCAATTTTGCAAGAGACCATTGGGCTCCGAATTAAAAGCATGAGCCGCGCTGGTGAGTCTCTCTGAGAGAGGGAATGCGGTTCGTCAACTCCAGTTCATCGTTATTTGAGCAGTAAACATAACTTTAAGAAGTAGCGCTGCGAGGAGGATTCGAACGGACGCAGGAAATCCCCAGGGGATTCCGAGTCCAACGCCTTAACCACTCGGCGATCGCAGCTACAAACATCTGTTATGCACGGCTGTAAATCAGAATGTGTAGGTTTATCACAAGCGATCTGTGATACAATGTTCTCTCCGACAGGTGAAAGGCCCTGATCCCTGGTCTGTGCTGATTCTCTGATAGTTTACTGGGTAAAGGCCCTGATCCCTGGTCTGTGCTGATTCTCTGATAGTTTACTGGGTAAAGGCCCTGATCCCCGGTCTGTGCTGATTCCCTGATAGTTTACTGGGTCAAGGCCCTGATCCCCGGTCTGTGCTGATTCCCTGATAGTTTACTGGGTAAAGGCCCTGATCCCTGGTCTGTGCTGATTCCCTGATAGTTTACTGGGTCAAGGCCCTGATCCCTGGTCTGTGCTGATTCCCTGATAGTTTACTGGGTAAAGGCCCTGATCCCTGGTCTGTGCTGACTCTCTGATAGTTTACTGGGTCAAGGCCCTGATCCCTGGTCTGTGCTGATTCTCTGATAGTTTACTGGGTCAAGGCCCTGGTCTGTGCTGATTCTCTGATGGTTGACTGGGTAAAGGCCCTGATCCCTGGTCTGTGCTTATTCCCTGATAGTTTAGTGGGATTCATTCTGTATCTCTCAGTCTCTGGTACTGTGTGTGAGTGTGGGATTCATTCTGTATCTGTCAGTCTCTGGTACTGTATGTTAGTGTGGGATTCATTCTGCATCTGTCACTCACTGATACTGTGTGTGAGTTTGGGATTCATTCTCTGTCTTGTCAGCAGTGTGTGTGAGAGTTTGTGATTCATTCTTTTCGGCAGTCTCTCATACTGTGTGTTAGTGTGGGATTCTTTCGGTATCTGTCAGTCTCTGTTTCTCCATGTGAGTGTGGGACTCATTCTGTATATACAGTCCCCAGTACTGTATGTGGGAGTTGAATTCATCCTAAATATGCAGTTACTCATACTGCATGTTAGTGTGGGATTCATACTGTACCTATCAGTCCCTGGTACTTGATGAGAGTGTGGGATTAACTCTGTGTCTGTCAGTCTCTAGTACTGTATGTGAGTTTGGGATTCCTTCTGTATCTGTGAGTGTTGGATTCATTCTGTGTTTGTGTGTCTCTGGTACTGTATCTGAATGTGAGTTTCATTCTGTATCTGTACATAATTATTCTCTCAGATTACATTATTGCGTTCAATACTTCAGCTTTAATATCTTAATGTTTGAAGAGTTTTACTCCTTATTTAATTTGTAAATATGGACGAACTTTAGGATTTAATGTTGGAGGTTTTAATCAGATAATTTGTGTGCTTTTTGGACCACTATTAAATCTGCATCTCTGTGAGTACGATTGTGGATGATAATGAATCTTTCAAACTGATAAGGTGACATTTTTGAATTGGTTTGTAATGTGTAGATCAGTCTGTAGAAATGGAATTGATACTGTATCTTTCAGTCTAATATTGTATGAGATTTTTGGACTGGTATATAATGTGTATCTCAGTCTGCACTAATAGAATTGATACTGTATCTTTAAATTTCATTCAACGAGTGCATTCTGAACAGGTATCTAATTTGTTTCTCAGGTTTACTATCTTTCAGTATTTCTCAATCGATACTGTACGTGACGTTTGGATTTGTTTGCAATTTGTAGCAAATGGTTCACTTTTCGAATGGATATTTCATGTATTAAAGTCATGTGTGAGAGAGTTCTGGGCTAGTATTCAATTGGAATCTCAGGTACATTATTGGGATTCATTCTGTCCCTTTCAATCGGGTACCATGTGTGATTTCTCTCTGGTATTTAATTCGTAGCTGTGTTGCCCTATTGTGAGATTGACACAGTGCCTTTCAATCTGAGAGTGTGATTTTGGACTGGGATTTTTGTATCGACCTGTCAGCGGGACTGAGTTCGGGGCAAATGGAACAGTGTCTGCCTCACCCGCTCTGTTTGAATGTTGGATTGAAAGTGTGTCTCTGGAACTTGGGATCAGTGTGGGACTGACGACTTCTACTGTCTGAGACTGTGGAACTGATGACCTGTCTGTGTCTCTGTGCTCGGTGGGTGATAATGTACCTCCTGTGTGTGAGAAGGAGCTGGCTGCACTCCTCCTTGTGCCTCGGGTGGAGGAAACATCACATTCATTCTGGATCATTCAAGGATTCGCCTGTAGGAAGAAAAATGATCTCTTGTAACCCAAGAAACGGTGAGGTTGAAAATAGAATAGAGATCAGTTTAATATCTCTGCTAATGATCATTTTGAATATCCACAAATGAAAACCAGTGATACAAACAGTGTCAGTGTCTGACTCCACTGCAGCACTCAGCTTCTGCACACCAGGTGTGTTGGGCTGTTTTACAACAATTTATTGACATCCAGACACAACCCAACCCCTGCACTGATCCATGAATGGGACTACCCGATGGGGCAGGGACCTTTGTCCAGGTCAGGTTTCTCATCCCCTCTCCCATGGGACTAACCGTTCAACCGAAAATAAACAGCCGCTGTTTAAATTGTGTCCTTCACACTTCTCACCTGCTGCCTGCAATAGATGCTCTTTGTATAACTCCCCACATCCTTACTGTCCGGCTCTGTTCCCACTCTTCACTGTCCAATAACAATAAACAGGGTGAGACTGGAACTAAACCAGGACCATTCACTCCTGGTTTGGGGAGTGAAAGCAGCAATGGTTTTAATAGCAGGTTCTTCCCATTCTCTCTCCCTTCCCCTGGACACACCCTGTCCACACCCAGCCCGAGAATGACCTCTCCCTTCCCCCCCTCTCACTCCATGTTCCGGGACCAGTTCCTGATCCACTCCGCCTCTTACAAACAGCCCCCGGACTCCCCCTGCCCTTCCCCCGGACTCAATGCCGATCTCTGAGCCCATCTGCGGACACGGTCCCGGAGCGATGAGCTGCTGTAACGAGGCTGCTCTTTGCTCCCTTCCCCCGGGGGCCGTGATCTCTCCATTCCCGCCTGTCTGAGCAAAGGAAGTGGGTCTGGGGGAAAGGTCAGAGGGAATGGGCTCCACAGGCAGTGCAGGAACAGGCACCAGAATGGGAAACAGATGGGATTCCACCAGTGCCTAACGCTGGAATCCAGACTGACTTTACAATCTCCAACTATTAAACTCGAGGTTTCCATCCCTGCTGTTTCTCTCGGGCTCTTTTGATGGGAAAGAGTCTTTCAGAGATAAAGTGAGCGGCTGTGGAATGAGCCAATGGGTTCTGTTCATTCTTGGCTCCCTTACTGATAAAGTAACGTTTGACTCCGAAACTGGAGGGAGGATTCCTCAAACCAATCCTGGAGAAACGGGGGAGGAAAGTGGGAGTCGGTGTATTTGCTGGGACCGTGTAGGATTAATATCAGGCAGCAACAGTCCCAGTTTATTTCAATCGGAGTGAAACTCTCGGTCACTGAGAGTAATACAGAGCGGCCCTGAGCTGCAAGATTGCAGAGGGGACAACAGGCAAGAGAGGGTTAAATGTGTGACACTGTCCCTGAGAGTGGGATTAATAATGTGTCTGTCTCTGAAATAATATCAGTGAGAGATGAGACTGCATCTTCTGTCACTCCACCTTGGAATAGCAATTGGAATGAAATATTTTCCAATTTGTTACTGGGTGAAAACGGGACATTACAGGTCAGTTTCTCTCTCTTTTGTACAGATTATGAAGGTGGGATACTGTTCCTGAGAGTGATACAGAGACACTGATAGGAAGTGTAATTCTGATACTGTGCCTGTCTGTTTTTATCTCTCTCTAGCGCTGTACATGAAGGTGGAATATTGTTACTGAGTGTGAAACGGACATACTGATGGGAAGTGTAATTCTGATACTGTGTTTGTTTGTCTGTGTCTCTCTCTGTCTGTCTTTCTCTCTCCCTAGTGCTGTACAAGGAGGCGGGATACTGTTACTGAGCATAATATAGACACACTGATAGAAAGGGAAAGACTGATTCTGTGTCTGTGAACAAACCTCCGGTGCTATTGGTGAGACGGTCACTGTCCCTTTTACTGTATATCAGCCGGTCTGACGGGGCATTCATCATTCGCCAGTCCTGTAAGGAAAGGTGGAGAGAAACCGTCTGTAACTGTCTGACACTGGACTGTCTGTGAGTGTTGAATTTATTCAGTAAGTAGTCGTGTCTGGGTGTTGAGAACGGGATGGAGAGGACACCAGTTACTATTATCTGACAGTCAGTCAGTTTAGCAGGAGAGAGAAACACAGAGAGACTGGAGGAGCCCAGAGCGGATAATTTTTATTTTCATCTTAACCAAACGGACAATACAATAATGTAAAAGGAGGAGGACAAGGTGAGGCACAGACAGCATTGAGTCTCATTTCACTATAGACGGACACAGGTCTTGTCCCAGGTGAGGGTTTTGTGTTTCAAGATCACTTCACGAAAAACACCTTGACGATCTGGGGTTACAGACGGACATGACGGGCAGGAAAAGACCAGCTCGTTCATCAATCCTGCCCCACATGCCTGGAGCATCGTGACTGGACACTTCCTACACACACCACCAGCCCCACCCACCGGGAACATGGAATCTCCTGGGAGCGGTTACAAACCAGAAAAAAATCCAGGGCCAATCAGGAGGGGAAATTCTGGGAAATTCCTCCCCGACTCCCTCAGGCTATCGAATCGAGTCCAGTGGATCACACTGACCATGCGTAGGTTAACTGTAAAACCACTCACCTTCCATATGATGCGATCTCTGCCCCAGTCAAGAACCGGTCCAGATCCCTCGAGAAGGCAGGGAGAGAGTCAGCACTTACCGCACCAGAGAGAGTCAGAGTCAGCGCCCACCGCACCAGAGAGAGTCAGAGTCAGCACCCACCGCTCCAGAGAGAGTCAGAGTCAGCACCCACCGCACCAGAGAGAGTCAGCACCCCCCGCACCAGAGAGGGTCAGCACCCCCCGCACCAGAGAGGGTCAGCACCCACCGCACCAGAGAGGGTCAGCACCCACCGCACCAGACAGAGTCAGCACCCACCGCACCAGCCGGGAATACATTCCAGATGCTCACTCCTCTCTGGGAAAAGAAGAAGCTCCCAACATCCAGACTATTCTTCCCTCTTTGTGGTCGGAACGCCGGTCCGCTGCTTCCCCCCAATCTGTGAAACTGGAAATAATCTATCACTGGGCAAGCTGTTCAACCATGAGATGGGAGCCATTCAAACACCGTGGGCGCTCTCCCATTGAATTATATTCTGTGCGGAGCGTTCGGTTTTTCGCGAGGTGAAGAAACTCTTGTCTCTCCTTGTGTGCAAATGTGAGGCGAATCTCAGATGATATTCTCACAGTTGAATCTAAAATTTGAAATGTAACTTGTTTGGAGATGCCGGGGATTGAACCCGGGACCTCATACATGCAAAGCATGCGCTCTTCCACTGAGCTACATCCCCACGGGGCAAAAGGTACCTGAGAAATAAACAAGCAGACACTTTAGAAGTGAAGCCGTGAGCTTTCTGCTCCGTCTCTCCAGGACATCGAGATGCCCAGCGGTCCCGCGTGTTCACAATGTTCAACCTCTGCTTCAGTTCACAGGGTTTCTGCTCCTCTTTACTTTGAACTTTCCAAAAAAAATCTGCGGAAATAAAAAAACCCAATCGCTAATGGTCAGTGACAAGGCTGAAATCCAACCTCTGAATCATAAAGTGAGATGGAAGAATGACAGAGCGTCAAACAGGAACAAGAGCTGGGACTGCTCGCTCGATATTGCACCGTCACACATTCCCCTCAGTCGGCGGCTGCTTTGAGTTGAGCTGTTGAGGGGACCGTGAGATGAAGTCCCGCTCCGGGACAATTTAATGCTTGTGGAGCCTCAGAAGTTGGAACTCGCTGAGCTCAAAAAGCGTCATTCAACTTTCCGTGGGTAATTCTGGTGAAAAATTATTTAGGAAGATGCTAAGAGTTGAACCCAGGACCTCAACACATGCAAAACATGCGCTCTATCACTGAACTAAATCCCCAGATCACAAAACCCTCTAACCAAGGAAAGAAGAACTGATTGTCCTCATTTTATGAGGCCACCCGTGGTGGGTGTGCACTCCACTCTGCATTTTACTGGAGAAATAATCAATTGATATTATGTAACTATCCCCCACTCACTGCATTTTACTGGAGAAATAATCAATTTATATTATGTAACTATCCCCCACTCACTGCATTTTACTGGAGAAATAATCAATTTATATTATGTAACTATGCCCCACTCACTGCATTTTACTGGAGAAATAATCAATTTATATTATGTAACTATCCCCCACTCACTGCATTTTATGCCTGAGAGACACCTTGATTTAATGAACCTTCAGTCCCTTTATCTACATGTCTTTTAGACATTATGCTATCACAGCACATTCCTCCCTTAGGTCTGTTCATTCCCACTTTACTGTTGTCAGCATCCTTTTAGTTTTAACTGCAAACTTGACTATAATAACCATCATGCATCCTTCTCGGCCCACCAGCACTTTCTTATTGAACACACGTTACATGGTTCATTCTATATTCATACACAGTGCAGTTTACATTTATAGATACATAGATTCACAGTACATTTTGTTCTACTTCTACTATTGATTATAATTATACTAAATTCTATCTGTTAATGGGTTAATCCTGACACGTTGTTCTTCCTGACTCGAAACACCGTAGTTCAATCCTGGATGTGATTAACTGCAGAATCCAACCCCTGCAGTCACTTGTGAACTCGCTGGTGTCTCAGCACATGTGATGACTGAGTGAATCCCTTCCCACACACGGAGCAGGTGAACAGTCTCTCCACAATGTGCGTGAGTTGATGTGTCAGCAGTTCATTTCTGCTTTTAAAGCTCTTCTCAAAGTTACTGCATTAAAAGATCACTCAATAGTGTGAACAAGTTGATGTCTCAGAAGGTCAGATGAATTTGTGAATCCCTTCCCACACATGGAGCAGGTGAACAGTCTCTCCCCAGTGTCAGTGTGTTGGTGGTTCAGATCATTTGTTTTAAAGCCCTTCTCACAGTCAGAACATTTCAGAGGTCTCTTATCAGAGTGAACTCGCTGGTGTCTCAGCAGGTGTGATGACCGAGTAAATCTCTTCTTACACAGGGAGCAGGTGAACGGCCTCTCCCTAACGTGAGTGTGTCGATGTCTTCACAATTTGTATCTGCATTTAGAGCTCTTCGTGCAGTCAGAACATTCAAAAGGTCTCTCCCCAGTCTGAACAAGTTGATGTTTCAGCAGGGAGGATGAATGAGTGAATCTCTTCTTACACACGGAGCAGGTGAACGGCCTCTCCCCAGTGTGAACTCGCTGGTGTGACAAAAGTTGTGATGACAGTGTGAATCTCTTCCCGCACACGGAGCAGGTGAACGGCCTCTCCCCGGTGTCACTGCGTTGATATCTCAGCAGTTCGTTTCTGCTTTTAAAGTTCTTCCCACAGTCAGAGCATTTAAAAGGTCTCTCATCAGAGTGAACTCGCTGGTGTGTCAGCAGGGTGGATGACCGAGTGAATCTCTTCCCACACACGTAGCAGGAGAACGGCCTCTCCCCAGTGTGAACTCGCTGGTGTTTCAGCAGGTCGGATGATCGAGTGAATCCCTTCCCACACACGGAGCAGGTGAACGGCCTCTCCCCAGTGTGATTGCGTCTATGAGTTTCCAGCTCTGAAGGGTAATTGAATCCCTTCCCACAGTCCCCACATTTCCACGGTTTCTCCATGGTCCGGGTGTCCTTGTGTCTCTCCAGGTTGGACGATCAGTTGAAGCCTCGTCCACACACAGAACACGTGTACGGTTTCTCCCCGCTGTGAACGGTGTGATGTTTTTTCAGGCTGTGTAACTGGTTAAAGCTCTTTCCACAGTCAGTGCACTGGAACACTCTCACTTGAGTGTGTGTGTCTCGGTGCTTTTCCACTCACACTGATGTTTGAAATCTTCTCCCACAGATAGAACAGACAAACATTTCTCCTTCCACATTCAAAGGCCGATGATATTCAGGTTCTGATGAATCGAGTGACTCTGTCAGATCTTGGCGTGCTGTTTGGTTTGAGTTTCCCTCTGCAAATCCTCCCCTTCTAATACCCTGCAAAAGGAGTTTATAAAAGTCATCACTGTAAGTACAGGATAGAAATTCAGAACAGACACTTCTCGTGTCTACAAAACATTCTTTCCTCTATTGTGCCTCAAAGCTGTAAATCCCCGTCCCACACACTCTCCCTCCTCCCTCTGCTGCAATCCAAACCCATCGCATCATCTTTCAGTGGCCCTCAACCATGAGTGAAAGGTTGAGAGAGTGAATGTGAGAGAGTGAAAGGGTGAGAGAGTGAAAGTGTGAGAGAGTGAATGTGAGAGAGTGAATGTGAGAGAGTGAGTGTGAGAGTGTGTGAGAGAGTGAGTGTGAGAGAGTGAGTGTGAGAGAGAGTGAGTGTGAGAGTGAATGTGAGTGAGTGTGAGAGAGAGTGAGTGAGAGAGAGTGTGAGAGAGTGAATGTGAGTGTGAGAGAGTGAATGTGAGTGAGTGTGAGAGAGTGAATGTGAGTGAGTGTGAGAGAGAGTGAGTGTGAGAGAGTGAGTGTGAGAGAGTGAATGTGAGTGTGAGAGAGTGAATGCGAGACATTGAATGTGAGAGAGTGAATGTGAGAGTGAATGTGAGTGTGAGAGAGTGAGTGTGAGAGAGTGAATGTGAGTGAGAGTGAATGTGAGAGTGTGAATGTGAGAGAGAGTGAGTGTGAGGGAGTGAGTGTGAGAGAGTGAGCGTGAGAGTGTATGTGAGAATGTGAGAGTGAGTGTGAGAGAGTGAGTGTGAAAGAGTGAATGTGAGAGAGTGAGTGTGAGCACAGCAGTGGGCTCGGTGTGGAGAATGAAGTGGGGCAGGTGGAGCATGTTTCAGTGGGGCAGCAGTGATCATAATCTCATTCGGTTTGGAACAGTTATGGAAAAGGACAGGGGACAGTCAAATGTGAAAATTCTTAACTGGAGGAGGGCAAATTCCAGTGAGTTAAAAAGGGATCTTGTCCGTGTGGATTGGAATCAAAAATTGGCAGGCAGAAGAGTAATTGAACAGTGGGAGGCCTTCAAGGAGGAGTTGGTTTGGGTACAGAGTAGACAGATTCCCACGAGGAGGAAAGGAACAGCATCCAAAGCTCGAGCTCGGATGAATAAAGATATAGAGATCACCATTGCTCCTTCATTTACAGACGATCACTGACCGATCACCATTTCTGCTTCATTTGTAGACGCTCCCTGACAAATCACATATCTCCTTCATTTACAGATGCTCCCTGACCAATCACATATCTCCTTCATTTACAGACGCTCCCTGACTGATCACCAGTTCTTCAATTACAGACGCTCCCTGACCGATCACCAGTTCTTCAATTACAGATGCTCCCTGACCAATCACCACTTCTCCTTCATTGGCAGAAGCTCCCTGACCGATCACCATTTCTTCTTCAATTGCAGACGCTCCCTGATCGATCACCATTTTCCTTCATTTCCAGACGCTCCCTGACCGATTACCATTTCTCCTTCATTTACAGACACCCCCTGACCGATCTCAATTTCTCCTTCAATTACAGACGCTCCCTGACTGATCACCATTTCTCCTTCATTTACAGACGCTCCCTGACCGATCCCCATTTCCCCTTCATTTACAGACGCTCCCTGACCGATCCCCATTTCCCCTTCATTTCCCGGCGGGTAGTGAGGGGGGGATAATGTTCACTGTTTTATATTCGGGTCTGGGGCCGCACTCGGGGTTTGTAAAGCCTGAGCCTGGGCCTGAGCCCGGACCCGGGCCCCGGGGTTTATTGAGCCTCTTGCTCCGATCCTCTGACCTGCACCGAACGCGCTCCTCCCGCAGCCTCGACTGGCCGCGCATGCTCAGGACACACTGACCGATAATGAGTCACTACAGCGCCTGCGCGCTGGGCTCCACTGACTCAGATAGGGCACAATCTGAACCGCGCTGCATGCTGGGTGGTACAGCCGCCATTGATGATCTTTATATCAGGCCGAAAAACAAAGACATTGGAAGCAGGGAGAGCGCGTTTGGACCAAGGATAATAAAATAAACTGAAACCCCAGCGCTTCGAGCCATTTAAACCGGCACAAACACACAGCATAGAAGCCCTCCCCCCTCCACCCCGAATTTGGTGAACTCCAGAAAAAAACATTTCAGTGACTTTTATTAATTTCGTTTTATTAACTGAAGGGTTCAATTTATGTTTATTTTCCAAATGCACCTCGGGACCGCCAGTCTCACCATTCATCCCGCCTGGCGATTAAGGAGAGATCCGGACCAATAGGAGGAGCGGAAATTTGTAGGCATTTCATATAACTCGTGGGGTGTTGCAGGGATCAGTACTGTAGCTCAATTATTTACAATGTATATCAATGACTTGGATGGAGGAACAGAGTGTCTTGTGGCCAGATTTGCTGATGATGCAAAGATAGGTGGAAAAGCAAGTTGCAATGAGGACACAACGTGTCTGCGAAGGGATGTTGCCTGGTTAAGCGAATGGGCAAAAATTGGCAGATGGAATATAATGTGGGAAAATGTGAAGTCATCCACTTTGGGAGGAAAAAAATATTTTGCTTTTTTATTTGAATGGAGAAATACTACAAAGTGCTGCAGTACAGAGGGATCTGGGTTTCCTCGTGCAAGAAAGACACAATTCAACATACAGGTGCAGCAGGTAATCCGGAAGGCAAACGGAATATTGGCTTTTATGTCTCGGGGGATGGAGTATAAAAGCAGTGAAGTCATGCTACAAATGTACAGGGTGCTGGTGAGACCACAACTGGAGTACTGCGTACAGTTCTAAGGAAGGACATACTTGCATTTGAGGCAGTTCAGAGAAGGTTCACGAGGTTGATTCCGGGTATGGAAGGGTTGTCTTATGATGAAAGATTGAACAGGCTGCGTCTATACTCAATGGAGTTTAGATGAATGAGAGGAGATCCAATTGAAACAGACAAGATTCTGAGGAGACTCGATAGCGTAGATGCTGAGAGGATGTTACCCCTCATGGGGGAATCTAAAACTAGGGGGCATAGTCTCAGAATAAGGGGTCACCCGTTTAAGACGGAAATGAGGAGGAATTTCTTCTCCAAGAGCATCGTGAGTCTTTGGAATTCTTTACCCCAAAAAGCTGTGGAGGCTGAGTCATTGAATACATTCAAGTCTGAGTTAGACAAATTTTTGATCAGCAAGGGAGTCAAAGGATATGGGGAAAGGGCGGGAAAGTGGAGTTGAGGTAAAAATCAAATCAGCCATGATCTCATTTAATGGCGGAGCAGGCTCGAGGGGCCGAATAGCCTACTCCTGCTCCTATCTCTTATGGTCTTATGGTAAATTGACTGGACGGCTGTGCGGACAGTTGGTCCTCCAACCAATCGGAGTGTGTGAGGGGCGGGAGTTGCGCCACTGGATGGGCAGTTCTAAGTCCAGATATCCGTCATTGTCTGAAGCATCATTTTAAAAAATTAATTTATCTTAAGCTCCAGGAGAAAACTCGACAATTCTGTTGTGGCTTGAAACAGGTGAAACCAGATGAGGTGGAGCAAACATTTCAACACTTGTTAGAAAAACACATTAATTAAGAACAGCCAACATGGATTAATTGAGATATCACAAGTCCACTGATGAAGGGAATGTAGTGGATGTTGTGTTGATGGATTGTGAAAAGGTGTTTGATAAGATGACGGACAGGAGGCTTATTGATAAAATTAATACCCACGGTATTAAAATGAATGGGGCAGTGTGGATAGGAAGTTGTGTAAAGGGCAGAAAACAGAGAGTAGTGGTTAATGGATGTTCTTCAGACTGGAGGGATGTAAACAGTGGTGTCCCCCAGGGTCAGTGTTGGGACCATTGCTCTTCTCAATATAGAGAATGATCTGAGCTTGGGTATGTGGGACACAAGGTGAAAATCTATAGGTGACACCAACATTGGCAGCGTGGGGAACTGGGAAGAGGAGTCAGTGACTTCATTGTGACGTCCACAGGTTCGTAAACAGGCAGGTGAAATTTAATGCAGAGAAATGTGACGTGATACATTTTGAGAGGAAGTAAAATGAGATGAAATGTAAACTAAATGGTCAAAGTTTAAAAGTAGAGGAGCAGAGAGACTTAGGGATGGAAGGTTCTAAATAATGCATTGTCTTATTAATTAACAAGTCTGAGAGTCAGCAACTTTAATATCTCATTAAGAAATATATGAGCAAATTCTCTTTCCTGTACTGTACCAGAGTAAACATGCCAGTCCCCCGTGTACACGAGATGATCCCGCTGGATGGAACCTCAGGCACCCTGAGCTTGATCTCAGGTGTCTCCAGTCCTGACTGTCCCTTACATCAGTATCCCGTCACTTTCGGATAAAAGAGGCTTACAATGTTGCCAAAAAGAATAGTAAGCCTGAGGATTAGGAGAGTTTGAGAAATCAGCAAAGGATGACCAAGAAATTGATAACATGGGAGAAAATAGAATGATGGTAAAACAGAAAGAAATATAAGAATGGATTGTAAGAGTTTCTACAAGTATGTGTGAAGGAAGGGATTAGCGAAAGTAAACATGGGTCCCTTGGAGACAGAGACAGGAGAATTTATAATGGAGAATAAGGAAATGAAAGAGACGTTAAACAAGTATTTTGTATCTGTCTTCACAGTAGAAGACACAAAAATCATACCAGAAGTATTGGGGAACCAAGGTTCTAATGAGTGAGGAACCTAAAGCAATTAAGATTAGTAAAGAAACAGTACTGGAGAAATTAATGGGACTAAAAGCTGACAAATTCTTTGGCCCTGATGGCCGACATCCTAATGTTTTAAAAGAGGTGGCTGCAGAGACAGTGGATGCATTGGTTTTATCTTCCAGAGTTCCCATGATTCTAGAAAGGTCCCCATGGATTGGAAGGTACCAAATGTAACCCCTTTATTCAAGAAAGAGGGAGAGAGAAAACAGGGAACTACAGGCCATTTAGCCTGACAATAGTAGCAGGGAAAATGCTAGAATCCATTACTCGGGACGTGGTAACAGGGCACTTAGTAAATCATAATATGGTCAGGCACATGCAACTCGCTTTTATGAAAGGGAAATCGTGTTTGACAACTCTATTAGAGGTTTTGAGGGTGTTGATAGCAGGGTAGATAAGGGAGAACCAGTGGATATAGAATATTTGGATTTTCAAAAGGCATTCGATAAGGTGCCACACAAAAGTTTGTTGAACAAGATTAGGGTTCATGGGATTGTGGGTAATTTATTAGCATGGATTGGGGATTGGTTGACGTAGAGAAAACAGGAATCATAGAATCATAGAATCATAGAAGTTACAACATGGAAACAGGCCCTTCGGCCCAACATGTCCATGTCGCCCAGTTTATACCACTAAGCTAGTCCCAATTGCCTGCACTTGGCCCATATCCCTCGATACCCATCTTACCCATGTAACTGTCCAAATGCTTTTTAAAAGACAAAATTGTACCCGCCTCTACTACTGCCTCTGGCAGCTCGTTCCAGACACTCACCACCCTTTGAGTGAAAAAATTGCCCCTCTGGACCCTTTTGTATCTCTCCCCTCTCACCTTAAATCTGTGCCCCCTCGTTATAGACTCCCCTACCTTTGGGAAAAGATTTTGACGATCGACCTTATCTATGCCCCTCATTATTTTATAGACTTCTATAAGATCACCCCTTAACCTCCTACTCTCCAGGGAAAAAAGTCCCAGTCTGTCTAACCTCTCCCTGTAAGTCAAACCATCAAGTCCCAGTAGCATCCTAGTAAATTTTTTCTGCACTCTTTCTAGTTTAATAATATCCTTTCTATAATAGGGTGACCAGAACTGTACACAGTACTCCAAGTGTGGCCTCACCAATGCCCTGTACAACTTCAACAAGACATCCCAACTCCTGCATTCAATGTTCTGACCAATGAAACCAAGCATGCTGAATGCCTTCTTCACCACCCTATCCACCTGTGACTCCACTTTCAAGGAGCTATGAATCTGTACTCCCAGATCTCTTTGTTCTATAACTCTCCCCAACGCCCTACCATTAACGGAGTAGGTCCTGGCCCGATTCGATCTACCAAAATGCATCACCTCACATTTATCTAAATTAAACTCCATCTGCCATTCATCGGCCCACTGGCCCAATTGATCAAGATCCCGTTGCAATCCTAGATAACCTTCTTCACTGTCCACAATGCCACCAATCTTGGTGTCATCTGCAAACTTACTAACCATGCCTCCTAAATTCTCATTCAAATCATTAATATAAATAACAAATAACAGCGGACCCAGCACCGATCCCTGAGGCACACCGCTGGACACAGGCATCCAGTTTGAAAAACAACCCTCTACAACCACCCTCTGTCTTCTGTCGTCAAGCCAATTTTGTATCCAATTGGCTACCTCACCTTAGATCCCATGAGATTTAACCTTATGTAACAACCTACCATGCGGTACCTTGTCAAATGCTTTGCTGAAGTCCATGTAGACCACGTCTACTGCACAGCCCTCATCTATCTTCTTGGTTACCCCTTCAAAAAACTCAATCAAATTCGTGAGACATGGAAGTCGGAATAAAGAGGTCATTTTGGGGTTGGCAGGTTGTAACTAGTGGGGTGCGTGAAGATCAGTGCTTGGGTCTCAGATATTTACAATCTATATTAATGACTTAGATGAGGGGACCGAGTGTAATGTATCCAAGTTTGCTGATGAGACAAAACTAGGTGGGAAAGTAAGCTGTGAGGAGGACGCAAAGAGGATGCAAAGTGATACAGACAGGTTAAGTGAGTGGGCGAGAATTTGGCAAATCAAGTATAAAGTGTGGAAATGTGAGGTTATTCACTTTGGTAGGAAGAATAGAAAACAGAATATCTTTTAAACGGTGAGAGAGTACAAAGTGTTGGTATTCAGAGGGATTTGTGTGTCCTTGTACACGGATCACAGAAAGTTAACATGCAGGTGCAGCAAGCAATTAGGAAAGCAAATGGTGTGTTGGCCTTTATTGCAAGGTGGTTGGAGAACAAGGATAAGGAAGTCTTGCTGTAATTATATAGGGCTTTGGTGAGACCGCATCTGGAGTACTGTGTACAGTTTTGATCTCCTTACCTGCGGAACGATACACTTGCCTGAGAGTGGGTGCAACAAAAGTTCACTAGATTGATTCCTGGGATAAGAGGGTTGTCCTGTGAGGAGAGATTGAGTAGAATGGGCCTATATTCTCTGCAGTTTACAATAATGAGGTGGTCTCATTGAAACATGTAAAATTCTTCGAGGGCTTGACAGGGTAAATGCTGGGATACTGTTTCCCCTCGCTGGAGAGTCCAGAACTAATGGTTATAATCCCAAGATAAGGGGCCGGCCATTTGGTACAGAGAAGAGGAATAATTTCTTCACTGAGAGGGTTGTGAACCATTGGAATTCTCCACCCCAGAGGGCTGTGGATGCTGAGCCATTGAATAGATTCAAAACTGAGAAAGATAGATTTTTGGACACGAAGGAACTCAATGGATATGGGGATAGGTCGGGAAAGTGGAGTTGAGGTCGAAGATCAGGGATGACGTTATCAAATGGCGGAGCAGGCTCGAGGGACTGAATGGCCAACTCTTGCTCCTTTCGCTGATGTTGGTCCACTGGAAAAGCAGAACTTGCCAGCTGTTTTAAAATTTTTAGCCTGAACAGGGACTTGAACCCTGGACCCTCAGATCACCACCTGTTTTAAAAGTCTGAGCTTTCCAGGCTCACTGCTAAATTGATTTCCATTATACAGATTCATGGTGGGACTCTGAATTATCCCTGTCGATGTCGAATTCGGGGGAGTATCTCTTTTATGCAATTTTCAGCAACGTGTTGAGGAGAATCCTTGTTTCTGTTGAACATGATGTAAGAAACATGGACAGTGAACTCTTGAGTTTACAATTCTTCTTGTTTGTACAAAATGTCTTGTCATTCGTTCGCAGCAATTAAAATAACACTTTTCTCAATGGCTCAAAAGTTAAACTTGTTCCACACGGGAGCTGGGAAAGGCCTCTCGACATTTCAGCCGATCAACAATTGAAAGCTGAATAATTTCACCCGTTACACCGTGACACCAGGCAGCAGATTTGCCTCCCGAATTTTCCCTACACGACACTTCAAACCGATGAATCCCTGCTTCACGGAAAGAAGAATTGTGTGTTTGGTTCTTCAGATTTAAAGATGTCGTGCCGGCCGCTTTACCATTTCAGCTCTCGCCAATCGCCCCCTCTCCCTCCTATAAACAAATAAACTCTCACCTGCTATTGCAAGACGGGAGGCCAGAGGAGCCTCAGTGCCCACATGGGGACATGAAGAAGTCGATGTGTTATGGAACCGGTTGTACCTTGAACTCCAGTCAAAATGTTTCGAAGTTTCAACGACTTTAGATGGCGCTGAAACTCACAACCCCAGCATTTCTCGAGTGTATAATTATTGTAGAAATAACGCGCGCTGACCGATTGCTCCACTGGAGCCGCGCACGGTCTGTGTCCCCAGTGCTCCCATCAAACAGCTTCATCCTCGGTCTCTCAATTATCACTTCCTGATCTTTCCCACACAGAAGCCTCCAACCAAGAGGCGATTCGCTCAACATCCGCAGTGACCTTTAAAAGCCGTGGAATCTGAAACAAAACCCCAGACGATAAGAACTTTTAATTATATTATTATTATTAACTTAAGGACAATTATTTTCATGCTACTTTGAGGATTTGGGGAAAGTGGGAGCTGAAATTATGAAACTCTCTCTGGGCTGTCGGTGATTGGAGAGATGGGCGTTATTTCATTTGAAAACCGAGGCTCGGAACTTCCTGATGGAGAAGTGTGAGAGAAGATTGTGGTTAGTGGCAGTTGCCAGGGAGATCGAGAGGAGAGGGAGAAATGTCAAAGTCACAGCTGTGACAGCTCAAGTGCTCTGCTTATCTGTAATATTTAGACAGTAATGTAAAATACAGGAGAAACCAGTTTGGTATCGGTTATCAAAAATACTAAAAGTCCTGGGTTCAAAGGCGGATTTGTGAAGCGGGAACGGTTTTAACCGCCAGACCGAAATCATTCCACATGAATCTGAAGCGTCTTTCGGAAAACGGCAGTGCGAACTGTTCTGTTCGTGTCATGACTTGAAAGACCCTCCAATTACCGACAGTATCTTTGAACGAGTTGTGTAGACAAACCGCGATAGAAGCCGCTTTGCACTCGTCAAACGTGTCGGTGACGATATTGGGGTTGATCAGGGTCGATTTCAATTATTTGAAATCTCACCATGTGACCCGAAGATTGACGGCAGAATCGAGTTTTTCCTGTAAGTCCTGAATTGAAGGGAAAGGCGCAACAAGCAGGTCGGAGAAATGAAGAGCAGAAAATGTGGGTGAAACTTGCACGAGTGAAAATCCCTGTATGTTGGAAGACTCAGTCCCCAGTGGTGGAGAGGATTGGGATTTCAAGCTGTCTCACAGCTCACACACACACCATTGGCTCATTTAATCACCTTCAACAACTCGAATACATCAACACTTCATCTTCTATACACAAGGAAATACAAACCTTTTCTCTGCAACTTGTCCGCATAATTTAACCATTTTAGCCCCGGTATAATTCTGGTGAATCTGCGCTGCACCCCCTCCAAGGCCAATATATCCTCCCTGAGGTGTGGTGCGTCGAACTCATTTAGTACCTCTGCCATGCCCACTGCCTCCATGAGTAGATCTCCTTTATGGTCCCTATTCGTCCCCGCCCCCCCTCTTACTACCCGTTTCCTGTTAACATGTCTGTAGAAGACTTTTTGATTCACTTTTATGTTTCCCGCTTCATCTTACTCTCTATCTCTCTTATTATCCAGGGAGCTCTGACTTTATTTGCCCTACCTTTCTACCTCGTTGGAATGTACCTTCTCTATACCCGAATCATCTTTTTAAAAGCCGCCCACTGTCCAATTATAATTTTGCCTGACAATCTTTGATTCCAATTTACCGGGGCCAGATCTGTTCTCATCCCACTGAAATTGACCTTCCTCCAATTGAGTACATTTACTTTAGAGTGGACAGTGTCCATTTCCATAGCTATTCTAATCCTTATGATACTGATCGCTGCTCCCTAAATGCTCCCCCACTGACACTTGCTCCACTTGGCCCGCCTCATTCCCTTGAACCAAGTCCAGCAATGCCTCCTTCCTCAGTGGGCCAGAAACGTACTGGTCGAGAAAGTTATCCTGAACACATTTCAAAAATTCTTCCCCTTCTTTGCGCCTTATATTATTGTTATCTCAGTCTATATTAGGATAGTTGAAATCCCCTGTTATCACTACTCTATGGCTTATGCACCTCTCTATAATTTCCCTGAAAATTTGCTCCTCTATATCCGTCCCACTGGCTGGTGGCCAAAAGAATACACCAAGTAATGTAATCGCACCTCGATTGTTCCTTAACTCGAACTCAGTACCCAGGAGAAATTCCCTCCTTCCTGGGAACTTTTTGTTAAGCAGAAGTTAGCAGCAAAAAGTGTTCGTGGTGGGACTGAGAAATGCTGAAACATCCGGCACCCGGTAAAACAGAGCTCCAAGTGTCGGTTTAAATAAAGTCCTGAACTGACAAAGCGGAGGGCAGATGAGGATTGAATTAAATCCCAATTCACTGAATCTAAACAAGGTTTCAATAAATGAATCTGTCAGGAGTGGGATTCCTGAGCTTGTGTGTGAGCTGAAACTGGATCGGTCCCGTTCTGTAAAGACTGAATGGCAGGCGGCTCCCAGACAGGGCTCAGGCCGGGACTGGCAGCTCTCCGCTGGGAACGGCTGGATTGGAGAGCGGGGCTCCTGCGGTGTTGCTGCTGCTGCTTCCGCCTCTTCGAGTCCCTGTGGCGGTCGGTACCGATCTCCCTCCTATGGATCCGGCTCCAGGTGGGCGCTGTGGACCTCGTGGCGCAACGGTAGCGCGTCTGACTCCAGATCAGAAGGATGCGTGTTCGAATCACGTCGGGGTCATTGCATTTTCACAACGTTTCAGTGTCACTCTGTTTTATCGCGGGGCAGTCTTTCAGGGATGGTCTGTTCACTGTGTGTCAAATAATATTTATCACAGAATGAACACACCACAGAAGGAGGCCATTCAACCCATCAATCCCTTACCTGCCTTTTGTAAGACCAATCCCATTGGTCCCATTCCCCGTCCCTTTCCCCGTGGCCCTGCATTTTCCCCTTCAAGTATTTATCAAATTCCTTTTTAAAAGCCACGATTGAATCTGCTTCCACCGCCCTTTCAGGCAGCGCATTCCAGATCATAACCATTCGCTGCGTAAAAAAGATTTTCCTCATGTCGCCTTTGGTTCTTTTGCAATCACCTCAAATCTGTGTCCTCTGGTTCTCGACACTTCCGCCAATGGGAACAGCTTCTCTTTATTAACTTTCTCTGAACCCTTCATGACTTTGAACACTTCTATCAAATCTCCTCTGAACCTTCTCTGCTCGAAGGAGAACAACCCCAGCACGGGGTAAATGCGGTCAATTAGCTTCAATTTATTTATTTGGGCATTAAACAAAATGTGAAAGACTGGCAAGGTGTTGTGTGAACGGAGCTCACTGATTTAAGACAATAAATCCAATCACTGCGTGGGCGCTGGGTTCAAATCTCACCACTGATAGAATTTCTGGCAATGTTCATTTTGACCTGTTCGCAGAAAACCCGATTGTCGTGCGATGGAGCAGAGGATGTGAAAGAAGCTGAAAGTGGAAGTGCAGATATTAGTTTCATCACAGTGACTGGACACGTTTCCACAGGTTCGGGCCTCTCACCTTAAGATTCTTTCCAGCAGAGTGGGACAGGTGATCAGAGTGACCGGGCTCCAGCGGCGCAATCGGTCAGTGCGCGGTCCTTATCTGACAGGACAGGGTCAGGAAATACCGAGGTTGTTAATTCGAGTCTCACCGAGATCAAACAATCCTTTTGCTTGTGAACATTTTGACCGGAGTTGAAGGTACAATTGGTTTGTTCCAAAATGCATCTACTTATCTGAATTGCCATGTGGTTCCTCCGGATAACGCTGTTGCAATAGCAGATGAGATGTTCAGTATTCCTTGTTTACAGGAGGGAGGCTGCGGTTTTGGAGACACAAACTATGATTTTGATCCATCCACAAATCGTGGGATTTGACTGGAGCTTTAAACCAGCGCCTTAGACCGCTCAGCCAGGATACTTTCCAACCTACACTTCAGGAGCTAGTTTTACAGGAATAGAATTACTACAAGCAAGAATTCTACCCCTCCAGCACCAATGCTCACACGGCAGCAGGATGCATGTGTCCAGTTAGAAACCTGTCTGAAGGAACATTCAGTCTGACAGAGCCGGAAGTCCAGCAGATTGACTTTCGGTCTGAGCAGATGATGAGTCTCCTCCTTGAGAGAGTTTCGCCAATCCAGCTCAGAGTGGATTTAGAATCATAAATCCGGGTGTGACTGGAGCCACTTGTGTAAGATGAAGTGTCGGGGGCAGTTTCACATCCGTGACGGACATTAATGATCCTGCTGCAAAATTTCACTTCCCAGCTCCCGATCCGTGAACTAAAACCCAACTCTGGTGGGACTCGAACCCACAACCTTTGAATGTCTCTGCCAACCACGAAGTAGAAGTCCAACACGCTGTCCATTGCGCTACAGAGTCAGTTATGCAACGTGAGGGCGAGCGGGATCCTGTGCTGTGGTTGAGGCGGTCAGGCCGCTCCTGTTTCCGCCTCTCACATTCCGAGAGCCGGGGCGGCAGTCTGCACCGATCGCCCTCCAATGGATCCGGCTCCAGCCGCTTGTTGTGGGCCTGGTGCAAGAACAGTCGCGTCTGACTCCACATCAGAAGGCTGCGTGTTTTGAACCAGGTTGAAATCACAGCATTTTCACTGTGGCTCAGGGTCCTGCCGACTGATTTTAGATCGGGACAGTGTTTTAGCGATGGGATGTTCAGTGTTTGTGCAACAACATCAAAATTAATTTTGACACATTAATAAGCTTTTTGTTCTGTTACTTTCTATTTACACCCTCTCCAGTTTTATGTAGAAACAGTTAACAATGTTTAAGGGATGTGGTGTGCAGTGTTTGTGGAATCAGTGTAATTAAATTTGATATTTTCATCTGTTCCTTTTCCAACCCAGACCCTTATCATTAGATTTGTAGTTTCACCCTGTTTAAAATAGGTTACTCAGTGATAGAAATAAATCAGTAACAACCCTGAAACCTCAGTGGGTATATTTGTTCCAATACCTTGTGATGGTCTCGATTTCCATTCAAATTTTCAATCAGCAATTCCCAACGGGTGTTTTGGGTTTGACAAACTAATTTAAGTTCTTGACTGGTTCCTGGAAATGATCCAGTGGGGATTTCCTTACCGGTACAGATATAGAAATAAATACATTCCATCATTTCACAAATGACAGTTGCATAAATAAATATATCGCGATATCCAACATGGAAAAGCAGCTCTTCATGTTCATAAAAAAATTTCCACATTTTATTGTATTAATTCACTTACGTTTCAATGTAGAACATATATTCAGAGCATCCCTCTAAACTTAAAGAATGGTAAAACAATTGCAGATTTTACAAACACATAACACGCTATCGTATAAGTAAGATTAATCCCTACTTTGTGAAAGTTGTATTCTAATTGTCTTTATGATGTTAAGAAAAATATTTCTAGTTGTACATCCCCAACTTAACGGAGAAACTAAGATGTAAACCAAAAGGATTTTTCAAAAACTATTTGGGGCGATATGATCAGTTCCCCATCTCCTTTCTTTAATTGTTACCTTTTGTTAATTGTTCATCTTGATCCGTTTGCTTCATTTTTTTCTCAGTCATTTATGGTGAATTTTCTATCCGTTAACATTCTTAAATATTTGATTTGTTTGTTCCTTTCCTCTTGACTTGTGATTTGTTGACCTCCAGGTTAAAGTCTGAAACAGAAATGTGTTTATATTCAGGCGTGACTTTGAAGTGTGAGACCGAGAGGTGATGCCGGATGTGTGACCGAGAGAACAACTGCTGGAGGCGGAACTGTCCGTAACCTGACATACCCGCTGTGGCATTGCTCATGGTGGGTCGGATGACAATGTTTTACATTGACTGAACGGCTATGTACACAACACACAACGGATTTTAATGCTGCTTTAACTCCACAAAGTATAATCACCATAAATGACCAAAGTCTCAGATCAGTTAGAATTGAATTGCTGTTGGTGAGGGGAGTTTGTACATTGGAAGGAGTTTATATATTTACAGCTCCAGGTAAACCTGCAAACCTCCCTCACCTGTAGGTTACGTCACCATGAGGTTTCGACCTTGCTTTGCGCTTCTGGACTTCTGAAGTGTGATTGAACCTGACCAAAAGTTTCCTATAATTAGTGAGGAAGGAAGGTATCAGTGTAAATGGGAGATATAAACGTGGATATTTCACTGGGTACCATGGGAACCAGATACACCGCTCATTCCAGTTATTGGTCCAGCAGGAAACAGAAATCATTCTCTTCAACTGCACTCGCCCGAAGGAGAAGGAAAGAAACAAAACTGCTCAGTTCTTTGTTTTAGCTTCTTCTGCTGGTTTACGTTCACTCACCGAGAAAGTGAGAGAGAGACTGAGAGATTGGATTGGCTGTTTCACTTTATAATCTATTATACTTTGTACTTATTGTTAGAGACGGTTCCATCCCAACAATCCTGTGCCTGACCTTCTCATTGATACTAAGATGTGTTCAAAATGAGTTTCAACCAATTTTACAAAAGCTGAACAGCGAAAACTGCTTCGCAACTCTTCATGGAGATTCGGTTGCTGGTTGTAAGTAAAGAAGTTTGTACAATCAGCCCTCTGGAGCAATATCCTCAAAAGGTGTTTCGGACACATTGTATGAGAGGTCCGCCTGCACAGTGCAGGAACACTTACATACTGCAGATCTGGAATCCTTTCCTTGTTGGCTCCGCAACTAATACAAATACCGCTCTGTGTTATTTTGTTGCTTAATTCACAAATTGGGTAAATATCACAGAGGAGGCTGAAGACAAAAAATGCCCCGACCAAACGGGCACTTTGAGCAGCTCAGCCACGGAGCCAAATCAAACTGCAAATTCACCACCTCCTCTCACTGATACCTGTCAGATACCCGCCACTGTCTGGTGGAGTTTGAGGCCGTTTGGTACATTTCTATATCTCTTGTCTATTTCGCTGTGTTTGCCGACACTGTCTGTATCTCTCGCTGTGTTTATCTCTCTGTGTCAATCTGTGGGTTGATTCTGAATGAAAAATGAAATAAAACACATTAGTCATCAGTTGGGCCAGTGGCGCAATGGATAACGCGTCTGACTACGGATCAGAAGATTGTAGGTTCGACTCCTACCTGGCTCGCATTTATGCAATTTTCCCTCTGACACTGGGGAACTGAGAATCAAATTTCATAATAAAATATTGTTTATGGTGAATCAGCGAAGAAAACATTCCATTTTCAATGATTGAGGTTCAGTTATGTATAGAATGAAACTGTGACCACAACGTGTTTCGAACACGCCGACTTTTAAGTTGATGTCCGGCTCGCTAACATTACAGCACGAGGTGTGGGCACCGCACTGATAACCTTCAGGTGTATCCGGGCCTTTCAGACACTTCGTGTGACACAAGAGCTTTCCAATCCCCGCCAGCTCCTGGACACCGAGACTTCCGTTCGAAGCAGCATTCACCGGCAGGACCGCTATTCCGCTCCCTTTGTCGGTCTGCATCAAATCCGATGCTAAAATTACAAAGTACGACGGACAGTATCTGGAAAACAGTTAAACTTTCAGTGTTCAGACTTTGGGGAGAGCTGTGAACAGGACTTTGGGTAAATATAAATTGGGTGTGGATTAGGAGTGCGCTGTTCTGTTATAAACTGTGGGTGTGTATATATGAGTGTGATGTTTATATATGAACTGTGGGTGTGTATATATGAGTGTGATGTTTATATATGAACTGTGGGTGTGTATATATGAGTGCGATGTTTATATATGAACTGTGGGTGTGTATATATGAGTGTGATGTTTATATATGAACTGTGGGTGTGTATATATGAGTGTGATGTTTATATATGAACTGTGGGTGTGTATATATGAGTGCGATGTTTATATATGAACTGTGGGTGTGTATATATGAGTGCGATGTTTATATATGAACTGTGGGTGTGTATATATGAGTGCGATGTTTATATATGAACTGTGGGTGTGTATATATGAGTGTGATGTTTATATATGAAGTGCGGATTGACCGGGAGGGGCAATTCCTCCTGGGGTTATATTTTCTTCCAACATAAGGACACAAAGTTCAATTTGCAGTGGGGCGGTAATCGCTCAGTTGGGAGGGCGTTGGACTAAAGATCTAAAGATCTCGGGTTTCACAAGTTTGAGTTATTTAGTTTCTGCCTCTTTGAATCCCAGAATCATAGAATGGTGACAGCACGGAAGGAGGCCATTCGGCACGTCGAGTCCGTGCCGGCCCTCTGCAAGAGCAATCCAGCTTGTCACACCGCCCCCCCCACTCCCCCAGTTTACCCGTAGCCCTGCATTTTTTTCCCTTCAAGTACTTATCCAATTCTCTTTTGAAAGCCACGATTGAATCTGCCTACAGCACTCACTTAGGCAGTGAATTCCAGATCTTAACCACTTGCTGTGCAAAAGCGTTTTTCCTCATGTTGACTTTAATTCTTTTGCAATCTCCATAAATCTTTGTCCTCTGGTTCTTGACCCTTCCGTCCATGGGAGCAGTTTCTCTCGATCCACTCTGTCTAGAATCTTCATGTTTTTAAAAACATCGACGAAATATCCTCTCAACATTCTCTGCTCTAAGGAGAACAACCCCAGCTTCTCCAGTCTATCCACGTTACTGAAGTCCTTCATTCCTGGAACCTTTCTAATAAATCTGTTCTGCACCTTCTCAAAGGCCTTCACATCCTTCCTAAAGTGCGGTGCCAAGAACTGGATACAATACTGCAGTTGTGGCCGAACCAGTGTTTTATAAAGGTTCATCATAACTTCCTTCCTTATGTACTCTATGCCTCTATTTGTAAAGCCCGCGATCCTGTATGCTTCTTTAACCGCTTTCTCAATCTGCCCGGCCATCTTTAAAGATTTGTTCACATGAACCCCCAGATTTCTCGGTTCCTGCAGCTCCTTTCGAATTGTGCCCTTCAGTTTATTTCTCCTCTCCTCGTTCTTCCACCAAAATGTATCGCTTCGCACTTCTTTGCGTTAAATTTCATCTGCCATGTTTCTGCCCATTCCACCAACCTGTCTTTGTCCTGTCACTCTCCTCCTCACTGTTGTTGGACTGGAAAAATACGCTTGTGAACACAGATCCAAACCCTCCAGCCTCCCCTCACCTAACCTGATATATATATAATAAAGAATGATTAGCCACTCCTATCCTCACAAAAATTCGATCGTTAAATCGCATGTGTAGCATTTAGGTAGCAGCAAAGCATGATGGGATACTTGACCATTATGGGAGCAGTTCGTAACCCACACTGTAAGAGCTGACAAAAGCAGGTTTGTTGGATTTATGGCCACCCCCTCGATTATCTCCAGAACACACTAAGGAATGTTTACTCAAGGACATTGTTTATCCGAACTAACTCACTTGGGATGATTAAGGGAGAAGCGGTGGATATCTCCAAGGTCACCCCAGCACAAAAGGGAGTGAGGGATGAGCTGGTCAGGACTTGTGAAGACCCCCGCCCAGTCTCAATATCTGGGACTTATGTGTTTACTGATAAGGGCCCTCCTCAGGAATGTGAGATGTTTAATGTCATGGGACGACCCAAGGTAGCCCCTGACAAATGAGTGGCAGACTATACCACCCAATGAAACCCACTGTAGTTACGTAAACATGTACCCTCACCTTTAACAGCAGGTGGGTGTTGCTTATTGAAAGGTATAAACATGCTTGTAGTGCTGATGTTCCTTTGAGAGTTAGTCACGAGCTTGAGGAAGCTGACCACTCTCCCTTTGTGCACAAAGTTTTCTAATAAACTTTAACTTTGTCAGCAGTTCCGTCTCCGTCTGGTTTTGCTCCAAAAATTCGAGTCTAACAGTTGGTGTCAGAAGTGGGATACTGCGCTGCTGGTCGGCTAACGGATCCTGTATTGGAGGGTACGTGGTATAGTGAAACAGGATAGCCCTGTACTCCAGATGGGGGGTGCCCCTGCATAAAGCCCTCGAGGGTGAGGCCGGTAGCCTATGGTAGGGGCTCGGCTCATCATTGGAGACAGGATTGGCAGTGGCACTTGCCGCAGTATTAAAATTATCCACGTAGTAAAATTCCTCACGGAGACCACGGATTGACGGAATTGACTCGACCTGTAGGTATATAAGATATAGTGTAAGTGTTTGTTTGCTTAGAGTATAAGTTTATGCCGTTATTCCGATACAGTATAAGGTTGGATTTTGAGAGTCACGTGGTGATCGACACGGACAAGGGTGGTGGTTTATCTCAAACACCGAGCCTGAGCCTGAATTAAGAGGACCAAGTCCCACGTGACGGCCAGGATCAAGTAGGCGAAGGGAACGACAACCACCACAGGATTGTGATCCGGGGACCAGTGAGTGTGTATAAATTAGAGTATAAGATGATACGTTTGTGCCGATTAAAGTATAAGATTAGAGTAAAATAAATTAAAGTATAAGATAGAGCATAAGGATATACGTAATGATTGACATGAGTAACGAGGGGAAACCCCTTCCTCCGGACGTCCCGGCTCTGCCCACCAGTGTCTCTGTTGTAAAACGAGTCCAAGAGGCTAATTTAAAATATCAAAGTGAAATGATCAGGAACGGATGGAAGGAGACGAGTCCAGTAGTCGATCAAATAAAGTGGTGGGCGGGACACAAGGCTGCTAAACAAATTAATTATGGTACCGTTCTGCTCGCTAGTTGGGCAGATCAGACAGGATATTTAATCGTGGACAAATGGGGGAGACCGTCTCCTCTACAGGACTTTTTGAGACCTGTACAAGAGGCTAAAGTTCGAGTTTGCAGCCTTTTGGATCTGGAAGTGCCAGCAACGGAGGAGTTAGACGATTTACAGGAATGTGGGGGGAATGGTTAAGGCAATGGAGGCTCTGCAGCACAAAACGCCGCAGCCTGAGTGCCTCCCGAATACAACCGTATCTGCCCTTCGGCACCGGTACAACCTGGAAATGGGGAGCCGAAACCCCTGGCCCCTGTCCGAGTAAATCCAAACCCAGCCGGAGGGGCAGCAAATGAGGAAATGGGAGGCAGGGGCACATTGGGGGGAATCTCAGCCTTTAACACCACAGGAGAGATCCAGCCTGATCCTTCTCATTCCCGACCTGAAGTGATATAATCCCAATGTCGACGTATGGGCAAAGATACAAAGCGCCGCCCGACATTTTAATCTGTCCATAAAGGACATAAAAGATATCATTGAGGTTAAGTGCCTCTCTGCTGTCTTTGGGGCGTTGCCCCCTTGGGATTTGCAAGTCCCAGCCACTATGGTCGAGTGTGACACCCAATTTGAAGCTCTAAAGACCTGGGTTCAAGATGGATTGGGTAACGGCACTGCCACCTGGACAGAACTCACGGCCCCACGACAAAACCCTGGGGAAGACCCCAGTGCGTATATTGACCGGGTAATTGAACGGTATGAACATTGGGGACAGACCAACGGCATCCCCGCCAAACACAACGATCCAAGATTTATAGATAGCTTAATTCGGGGACTGGATAAACTATACAAACAGCGCTTAGGATGGGGGCCAGTCCACAGGCCACTGAGGCAGGGCTTCGGGAATGGACTAGTCGGCTTTTCGGGTTCTATCTGACAGACACCCACACTCACCGCCAGGGCCACACCCTACCCGTCCTGCCGTGGATCCCGCACCACACTAGCCCAAAAATTAAAACAGAACCGGTAGCAGGAGCCCGAGAGGATCGTGCCTGCTATAATTGCCAGGAAACAGGCCATTTATATCGAGATTGCCCCGTGTAAAGGAAACCATGCACCAATCGTGGGCGCCCGGGGCATAGCCAAGCCACGTGTTACGGAAAGGGGGGGGAGGGAAGGACAGGGGCCCCGGGGAACCACTCAGGGGTCGCAGAGACCAACAAAGGGGGGGTTATCCGACCGTGAATTGGAGGGACTGCGAGCTCTCCTCCTCCCATCTTCCCCTCATCAAGGATTGGACACCACGGCCTCCTCCGTCGGAGGACCGGGGGCCACCCGCCCGTGTCTAAACGTACTGTTAGGAGGCCGGCAGTATTGTGCTCTTTTATACACGGGAGCCTCGGTGTCGATAACCGACTCAGATTTTCCTACCGTGAACAAAAAAATACATATCAGCGGGGTTAGTGGGGAGAGCGTGATCCTTCGCCAGAGCATTCCAATCCCCCTACAGCTATCCCCCGGGCCAGGCTCTGGGAAGATCCCAATAACCAGGGTCTGATTTTGGGAATGGACATCTTGCACCAGATAGAGGCGAACCTGCCTTGAGTGACCACTCACTGCAAATAGGGGGGCCGGGAGGGGGAGGTTTCCCTTTTCAGCAGATTATACCCAACAGTGTGGGGTACAGGTCCTCCGACCGATTGGGCGTGCTTGGGCGGAGGAAGGGATATGGGGGAAAGTTTGCGCAGTTTACCCTCTCGCATGGGCTACCCACAAGCTAGATTGCGGTAGGGCACAGATGGACCCTGTCAGGGTTCACGGACCCGACCACGAGGCTCACCGGCAGTATCCCCTTCGGCCGGAGGCCCAACGTGCCGTTGAGTCAATAGTGGGAGATTTGTTAGAAACCGGGATAGTGATTGAGACCCGTTCCCGGACCAACTCCCCCGTATGGCCTGTACAAAAGCCAGATGCATCTTAGAGGCTGACCATATACTATACGGCCCTGAACAAAGTCACAGATAAACTCCACGCTCCAGTAGCAAACCCCGCTCCCATTTTAAACGGCCTCCACCCAGGCCTGTCCATATTTACGGCACTGGACATCCAAAACGGGTTCTGGACCTGTCCTCTGGACGCTGGGTCCGGGGAATGTTTTGCCTTCACTGTGCGGTCCACTCAATATACCTGGACCCGGCTGCCCCACGGATTCCACCATTCCCCCATTATTTTCCACGAGTCTGGAAAAGGCTCTCCAACCGGCAATGGTGGATGCCCGCATGCAAACCCCCGCCTGTCTCCAGTATGTCGACGACTTTCTCATCAGAAGCCCTTCACCCTCAGATCATTTAGACGCCCTAACATGTGTCTTGGAGACGCTAATCGTTGGAGGTTTTAAACTGAATCCGACTAAGGCCCAGGTGGGGCTCAGATGGGTTATCTATCTGGGTCAGATCATCTCCCCAGAAGGGAGACCGTTAACCCCCGAGGGGGTCCGAGCACTTTTACAAATGCCTGTCTCCGTCCTGCGGAGTGTAATGGGTTTGTTCAATTACTGCCTCACGTACGGAACTGACTTCACCGAATTGGCAAGTCCCTTAAACAACCTCCTAAAGGGAGGGCCCCCGGGAGAGGCGAGACTGGATTGGACACCTGAGGCAGTCGAAGCTTTTGAAATGGTCAAAATCACTTTGGCTGATGCACCTGCCCTGGGTCTCCCGGACCCTGCAAAACCCTCCCATTTGTGGAATTGGGTGGGCAATCGGGCGTATCGTGCGGTGGTGGGACAATTCCGGGACGATCACATCCGGCCGGTGGGGTACTATTCCTGCCCAATACCATCCTCTATGACAGAACAGCCTCCATATCTGGCCGCCACCGACTGTGCGGCACCGGCTGTAGAAGCAATAGAGCCCATGGTAGGTCCCGGTAAAGTTATCCGACACACCCGTCACAGCCTCGTTAAACTCCTCACAGGCAGCGTAAAAACAACTTCCAATCAGGGGCGTGCGAGATGGGAGGCGTGTTTGTTCGGTAAGGGGATCCGGATCGAGGTGATAACTGACCCTCGAACGAACCCGGCGTCTTTCCTGATTGATGAAGGGACTCCTCATGATTCACGACTATTTTACGCTACGAGAGTCAGGGACCTCTCCTTACGGAACCCATAGTCCGGGCCTGTTTAGAAATGTCTGTAGACGGGTCCAGCTTTTACCACGAGGGCCGACGGGTCAACGGATGGGCCGTGGTGGGTCCGTCAGGACAGACTCTTGCTCAAGGGGCCTTGGGAACGGAGGAGGGGGGCAACTGGCAGAGATCACCGCGCTCACCAAAGCCCTCCAATTGGCGGACGGGGCAACGGCGAACATATACACTGACAGCCAGGATGCTTACTCTGTCGTCCATGACTACTCGCGTCTCTGGCAGCGACGAGCCTGTTTGACTACCTTAGGCCACTCAATTAAGCACGGCCCTGCGATCGCCGAGCTTATTCGGGCAGCGGATGGTCCCACCTTGGGGGCTGTCATTAAGATTCGGGCCCATCAGACGGGGGAGACCCCGGAAATCAGAGGGATCCGGGCTGCGGACTTGGCCGCTAAGCAGGCGGCCTTCACCCTCCCTGTGACGGCTCTTAATTCTGCAGAGGGGAAGCACAAGGGAAAGGTTCCCAAGCCAGCGAGGTAACAAGGGAGTCCCTCCTAACCGCGTACCTCTCTGAGTCCCCCGAGAATATCCACCTCTGGGTGCAAGAGGGAGCACATCAAGACGCCCAGGGGTTTTGGCCTCATGAGACCCGGTATGCGGTCCCTAGAGCCTTTAGACGAGCCCTGATGCAATCCGACCATGAACCCACACACCTGGGAGGGTACAAATTATACTACCTCATAGCTGACACCAGGTGGTGGCCCGGCATGGCCAGGGAAATCCACGAGTCCGGACGCTTCTGTTTGCCCTGTCTCCAAACGGGAATTGCCCCCTCCCTCCCTCCCAGTGGCGGGTACAGCCATGTTTTTGTCATCATTGACCTTTTCACTCGCTGGGTGGAGGATTTCCCGACCAGGGGGAATACGGCCGAAGCAGCAGCAAAAATCCTAGCCATGGAGGTCATTCCTCGCTGGGGAGTGCCCGAACAGATAGATTCGGATCAGGGGACTCATTTCACCGGCAAGACAATGAAACAGGCTTTGGCTCTTTTGGGGGTCCGACAGCGGTTCCACATCCCCTGCCATCCTCAATCGTCTGGAATGGGAGAGGGAATGAACCGCACGCTAAAACAATCAATCAGTAAAATCATCCTGCAGACCGGTAAAGGGTGGAACACCGTCCTCCCCGCTAATCTTTGGCGATTACGGGCCACGCCAGCCAAAAGCACCGGCTTTACACCATTCGAACTAATGACTGGACGGGCCATGGTGTTACCCCAAGACGCACCCCCACTGGGCACAGGGGACACCTCCCAGTTCCAAAACACCCTCCTGACATACCTGCGTCTGCTCAGTGAGACCAACCAGGCTAACCATTTCCGGGTCCAGCATTTACAGGAGGCACACTATCTCTCTAGATGTCAGCGTCTCCCTCCTCAAGCTGATTGCTGCAGCATGAACGGATCGGACTGGATTGGAACAGGACGTGTGGAGGGGTTAACAGATGCGTAATAAATCGTTAAGAATAATGCGAATCAGCTCTCTTGTTTTTTTTTCCAGGACCAAGGTCAGAAGATCGAGTCAATTGTTTAGGATGTTCTGTATCTCTCTCTCTGCCTTACAGGTACACGGGCCGGCCCAAGTACTGTCACCGCTACCGGACATATTGACTCTCCAACTATTGGTTACCCAGGCTGGAATATTTCCCTCCTCTTCATCCTCCCCTCTGTTTCTTTCCTCTTTTCCCAGGTCCATCGGACCCCTCTTCGCCTACCCCGGCCCAGCACTGGTCCCTGAATCTGGGACAGTGGCGAATTTGACACTATGAATTGGTCTGTATCAGGGATGATAGGATTGTTGGGACTGCTGGTTTATGGGCGGGCAGCTACTGACTCGGAGTTAGAATGGTGCCGGGACAAGTTTGGTACACACACGTGCTATCTGGATGATAGCCGAGGTGGGTATGTGTTAGTTACGCTACTTAATGTGTGCCATCCCCAGTCCGGAGTTTAGCTTCACCCCGGAAAGTCCTGTACGAATTGGACATGAGGAGCTGGTGGACATACACCAGGACAACACGACCTTTCTTCAAGTGTCTGAAGACATTAGGAACGACGTATGGAACTACATCAACACGATTGGATATCCAATACCTCCATTGCCCGAACACCTGAGACAGTTACGAGAGAAGGTTGAACATTCCCAGCAGGTGTATTATACCATGGAACAGGGGAGCAAGGAGTTGAGGAAAGACATCATGTGGTGGGATGTCTTATGGGACTGGGGACTAAATGGACAGATTCACCCATGGATCCGACTAATTTCCCATGTTTTGGTCATGGTGCAGTTAATACTGGTCTTTATTCTGCTATGTATGGCATGTAAGAAATGTAAACGGGCTGTGGCAAAACATCTGGCTGGACAGGAGGTTAAAACAGCTGGTGCATGCACCCCTCCCCCACCCGTGCTTCAGACGATTTCAGCCGCTTGTGGGAAAAATCAAGTGTGTGGGTGAGGAGAGCAGCAGGAGATTGAATCGGGAATGGTTTTAATGTAAATGACTAATTACCCTCTTTTGATGCAGACCCGGTGACTCGACAGGCGGCCGCCTCGACAGCACTCATGTCGGATCATATGTGACCAATAGAGGATCCCCCTGGAATAGCCAGTGGGCTGGGGAGGGGAGAGGGGGAGTAAATTAGGTTGATTATTAGACAAAACCTCAGTCACTTGTGCTCTTGCTTTTCCCTGAATAATCCAATGTCCAGGTTTGGAGGGGGGACCGTTGGACTGGAAAATAGGCTTGTGAACAGAAATCCAAAACCTCCAGCCCCTCCTCACCTAACCTGATATATATATATATATATATATATATTAAAGAATGATTAGCCACTCCTATCCTCACACACACAAGTAGTTAAATCGCACATGTAGCATTTAGGTAGCAGCAAAGCATGATGGGATACTTGACCATTATGGGAGCAGCTTGTGACCCACACTGTAAAAGCTGACAAAAGGCAGGTTTGTTGGATTTGTGTCCACCACCTCGCTTATCTCCAGAACACACTAGGGAATGTTTATCCAAGGCCGAAGCCGACATTGTTTATCCTAACCAGCTCACTTCGGATGATTAAGGGAGGAGCGGTGGATATCTCCAAGGTTACCCCAGCTCAAAAGGGAGTCAGATAGGAAGCAGCTGCTCAGGACTTTGTGAAGACCCTTTGTGTAGCAGCAATGTCTGGGACTTGTGTTTATTGATAAGGGTCCTCCTCAGGAATGTGAGATGTTTAATGTCATGGGACGACCCAAGGTAGCACCTGACAAATGAGTGGCAGACTGTACCACCCAATGAAACCCACTGTAGTTACATAGACCTGTACCACATTCTACAGCAGGTGGGTGTTGCTTATTGAAAGGTGTGAACATGCTTGTAGTGCTGACGTTCCTTTGAGAGTTAGTCACGAGCTTGAGGAAGCTGCCACTCTCCCTTTGTGCACAAGGTTTTCTAATAAACTTGAACTTGGTCAGCAGTTCCGTCTCCGTCTGGTTTTGATCCAAAAATTCGAGTCTAACAAGGCTGAGGATTGATTTAATTGAGGTGTACAAATTTATGTGTGGCCTAGATAGGCTGGATAGGAAGAACCGATTTCCCTTAGCAGAGAGGTCAATAAACAAGGGGCAGGGCATAGATTTAAAGTGATTGGTAGAAGGATTATTGAGGAGCTGAGGAAGACATTTTTCACCCAGAGGGTGGTCGTTGTCTGGAATTCACTGCCTGAAAGGATGGAAGAGGCAGAAACCCTCAACTCATTTAAAAGGTAGCCGGATATGCACCTGAAGTGCCGTGACCGACAAGGCTATGGACCAAGTGCTGGAAAGTGGGATTAGGCTGGGTGGCTCATTTTCGGCTGGCGCGGACAAGATGGGATGAATGGCCTCCTTCTTTGTTGTAAATTTTCTCTGATTCTCTGATTCTGATTAACAGTAAGCAGGGTAGTTCAGGGATCATGAGAACGCTACTGAAGAAAAGTAACTGCTGGGAACCAAGCAATGTGTCCTTGTATACCACAGATTAGGGAAGTTCCAGCTCCAGTGACAGAGATGGATCACAACAGGGTATAAAAGTGAGGGGATACTGATGTAAGGGGCAGTTGCGACTGGAGACACCAGAGATCAAGCTCAGGGAGTCCGTGGTTCCATCCAGAGGGCTGATCTCGTCTACACGGGGGATTTGCATGTTTAGTCTGGTATGGTAGAGGAAAGAGAATTTACTCATATATTTCTTCATGAGGTATTAAAGTTGCTGACTCTCAGACTTGTTAATTAATAAGACAATGTATTATTTAGAACCTTCCATCCCTAAGTCTCTCTGCTTCTCTACTTTTAAACTTTGACCATTTATTTTACATTTCATCTCATTTTTCTTCCTCTCAAAATGCATCACGTCACATTTCTCTGCATTAAATTTCACCTGGTCCATTTACTAACCCGTGGATGTCACAATGAAGTCACTGACACTCCTCTTCACAGTTGCCCCGGTGCCAATTTTGGCGTCATCTCGAAATTTTCACCTTGTGTCCCACATACCCAAGCTCAGATCATTCTCTGTATTGTGGTTAGCAATGGTCCCAACACTGACCCTGTGGGACACCACTGTTCACATCCCTCCAGTCTGGAGAACATCCATTAACCACTACTTTCTGTTTTCTGCCCTTCACACAACTTCCTATACACACTGCCTCATTCCTTTTAATACGGTAAGTACTAATTTTATCAACAAGCCTCCTGTCCGGCATCTTACCAAACACCCTTTCACAATCAATGTACACAACAACCACGACATTCAATTTATCAGTAGACTTGAGTTATCTCAAATGATCCATGTTGGCTGTTCTTAGTTAATGTGTTTTTCTTACAAATGTTGAAATGTTTGCTCCACCTCATCTGGTTTGATCTGTTTCAAGACGCAACAGAAAGGTCGAGTTGTCTCCAGGAGTTTAAGATAAATTAGGTTTTAAAAATTATGTTTCAGACAATGAGGGACATCTGGGCTTCGACCCGCCCATTCGGTGCCACAACTCCCACCCCTCACACACTCCGATTGGTTGGAGGACCAACTCACCCCTCAGCCGCCCACCCCTCAAGTCAATTTCCGCTCCTCCTATTGGTCCGGAACTCTCCTTAATCACCAGGGCGGGATTAGTGTTGAGACTGACATCCTGAGGTGCAGTTCGAAAATAAATATTAATTGAACCCGCCAGTTGGAACATTTAATAAAACGAAATTAATAAAAGTTACCGAAAAAATATTTTCTGGAGTTCACCAAAGTGGTGGAGCGTCTGCGCTGTGTGTTTGTGCCGATTTAAATGACACGAAGAGCTGGGCTTTCAGTTTATTTTATTATCTTTTGTTCCAAACGCGCTCTTCCTGCTTCCAATGTCTTTGTTTTCCGGCCTGATATTATGATCATCAATGGCGGCTGCATCACCCAGCATGCAGCGCGGTGCAGATTGTGCCCTATCTGAATCAGTGGAGCCCAGTGCGCAGGCGCAGTAGTGACTCATTATCTGTCAGTGTGTCCTGAGCATGCGCGGCCAGTCGAGGCTGCGGGAGGAGCGCGTTCGGTGCAGGTCAGAGGATCGGAGCAAGAGGCTCAATAAACCCCGGGGCCCGGGTCCGGGCTCAGGCCCAGGCTCAGGCTTTACAAACCCCGAGTGCGGGCCCCAGACCCGAATATAAAACAGTGAACATTATCCCCCCCTCACTCCCCGCCGGGAAATGAAGGGGAAATGGGGATCGGTCAGGGAGCGTCTGTAAATGAAGGAGAAATGGGGATCGGTCAGGGAGCGTCTGTAAATGAAGGAGAAATGGGGATCGGTCAGGGAGCGTCTGTAAATGAAGGAGAAATGGGGATCGGTCAGGGAGCGTCTGTAAATGAAGGAGAAATGGTGATCGGTCAGGGAGAGTCTGTCAATGAAGGAGAAATGGTGATCGGTCAGGGAGTGTCTGTAAATGAAGGAGAAATGGTGATCGGTCAGGGAGAGTCTGTAAATGAAGGAGAAATGGTGATCGGTCAGGGTGAGTCTGTAAATGAAGGAGAAATGGTGATCGGTCAGGGAGAGTCTGTAAATGAAGGAGAAATGGTGATCTCTATATCTTCAGTCATCCAGGGAGCTCGAGCTTTGGATGCTGTTCCTTTCCACCTCGTGGGAATCTGTCTACTCTGTACCCAAACCCACTCCTCCTTGAAGGCCTCCCACTGTTCAATTACTGTTCTGCCTGACAATTATTGATTCCAATCCAACTGGACAAGATCCCTTTTTAACTCACTGGAATTAGCCCTCCTCCAGTTAAGAATTTTCACATTTGACTGTCCCCTGTCCTTTTCCATAACTATTCTAAACCGAATGAGATTATGATCACTGCTGCCCCAATGAAAGATGCTCCACCTGCCCCACTTCATTCTCCACACCGAGCCCACTGCTGGACTCACACTCTCTCACACTCGCTCTCTCACACTCACACTCTCTCACACTCACACTCTCACATTCCTCTCTCACCCTTTCACTCATGGTTTAGGGCCACTGAAAGATGATGCGATGGGTTTGGATTTCAGCACAAGGAGGAGGGAGAGTGTGTGGGACGGGGATTTACAGCTTTGAGGAATGAGAGAGGAAATAATGTTCCATAGAAAGTAAAGTTATCTGATCTGAATTTCTATCCTGTACTTACAGTGATAACTTTTATAAACTCCTTTTACAGGGGAGGATTTACAGAGGGAAACTCAAACCAAAGATCACATCAAGATCTGACAGAGTCACTCGATTCATCAGGACCTGAATATCATCGGCCTTTGAATGTGGAAGGAGAAATGTTTGTCTGTTCTATCCATGGGAGAAGATTTCAAACATCAGTGTGAGTGGAAAAGCACCGAGACACACACACCCGAGTGAGAGTGTTCCAGTGCACTGACTGTGGAAAGAGCTTTAACCAGTTACACAGCCTGAAAAAACATCACACCATTCACAGTGGGGAGAAACCGTACACGTGTTCTGTGTGTGGACGAGGTTTCAACTGATCGTCCAACCTGGAGAGACACAAGGACACCCAGACCATGGAGAAACCGTGGAAATGCGGGGACTGTGGGAAGGGATTCAATTACCCGTCACAGCTGGAAACTCATCGACGCCGTCACACTGGGGAGAGGCCGTTCACCTGCTCCGTGTGTGGGAAGGGATTCAGTCAGTCATCCGGCCTCCTGACACACCAGCGAGTTCACACTGGGGAGAGACCTTTTAAATGTTCTGACTGTGAGAAGATGTTTGAATGCAAAAGTATTCTGCTGAAACACCAACGCACTCACACTGGGGAGAGGCCATTCACCTGCTCCGTGTGTGGGAAGGGATTCAATCGGTCATCACACCTTCTGTCACACCAGCGAGTTCACTCCGATGAGAGACCTTTTAAATGTTCTGACTGTGAGAAGAGGTTTAAAAGCAAAAGTATTCTGCTGACACACCAACGCACTCACACTGGGGAGAGGCCGTTCACCTGCTCTGCTTGCGGGAAGGGATTCACTTGGGCATCCAACCTGCTGAGACACCAGCGAGTTCACACTGGGGAGAGGCCGTTCACCTGCTCCGTGTGTGGGAAGAGATTCACTCGGTCATCACACCTTCTGTCACACCAGCGAGTGCACTCCGATGAGAGACCTTTTTAATGTTCTGACTGTGAGAAGAGATTTAAAAGCAAAATTCATCTGCTGACACACCAACGCACTCACACTGGGGAGAGACCGTTCACCTGCTCTGCGTGTGGGAAGGGATTCACTCGGTCATCCACCCTGCTGATGCACCAACGCACCCACACTGGGGAGAGGCCGTTCACCTGCTCTGCGTGTGGGAAGGGATTCACTCGGTCATCCACCCTGCTGATGCACCAATGCTCCCACACTGGGGAGAGGCCATTCTCCTGCTCTGTGTGTGGGAAGAGATTCATTCAGTCATCCAACCTGCTGAGACACCAGCGAGTTCACATTGGGGAGAGGCCGTTCTCCTGCTCCGTGTGTAAGGAGAGATTCACTCGGTCATCCCTCCTTCTGTCACACCAGCGAGTTCACACTGAGAGACCTTTAAATGTTCTGACTGTGGGAAGAGATTTAAAATCAGAAACGAACTGCTGAGACATCGAAGCACTCACACTGGAGAGAGACTTTTCACCTGCTCCGTGTGTGGGAAGAGATTCACTCGATCATCCCATCTTCTGAAACATTAATACAGTCACTAATGTATCCAATCTGGCATTCAAGAGAAACAGACTTACCCAGAGAGGCGTTAGAATGTTCAACTCGCCACCACAAGGAGTAGTTAAGGCGAATAGAATGGATGCATTTACGGGGAAGCTGGATAAGCACATAGAGGAGAAGGGAATATTAGAGTTTGCTCATAGGGTTAGATGAAGAGGGGTTGGAGGAGGCTCGTCTGCAGCATAAACACCGGTATAGTCTCGTTGGGCCGAATTGCCTGTTTCTGTGATGTACATTCGATGTAATTCTATGTAAGCTCCATCTGACACAGTTTTACCAACTCACTGAATCTATCAATTTCCCTTTGTAACTTTATGCTCCCATCTACACTACTCACTGCGCCTCCTAACTCGATGTCAGCGACAAACGTGAGTGTTCGGCTCTCTATTCCTTCATCTCCGTCATTTATACATATCGGAAAAAGCTGATGCCCCAGAACTAATCACATCCGGCCAATTTGAGTACATCCCTTATTATCCCGGGCCTCTGCCTCCCACCTTCTAACCAACTCCCGACCCATTTCAATAGGTTGCCTTAAATTCCACGCACTCTCATTTTTGTTGACAGTCTCTTATGTGGTCCCTTATTGGATGCCTTTGGAAGTCAATGTCCATCTAACACCCAGAGACACTCCATTATCGAGCACGTTAGTTACATCTTCAAAAAGTTCAACGAGCTTTGTTAGACTTGACTTCCCCTTTACAAATCCATGCTGGCTCTCTCTGATTACTCCATATTTATCCAAGTGCTCAGTCATTCTTTCCCCAATAACGGATACTGGTAACTTCCCCACAACAGGCGTCAGACTGATAGGCCTAGAATTTCCAACTTTATCTCTCCGACCCATCCGAAATAATGGAGTGACATTGACAATGTTTCAATTAAAGCAACAATTCCTGAATCAAGAGAGTTTTGATCGATCATGAGTAAGCATGTACAAGTTCCTTACCTATTCCTCTTATTCCCCTGGGATGGTAAAATCAGGTCCTGGAGATTTGACAATCTTCAATCTCATTATTTTCTCCATCGCCATTATCTGATTTACACTGAATCCCCTTGATTTATTTACGGTTTTCCTCGTGTCTCTGCTATGTTCGCCTCATCCTTTTCCATGAAGACCGATCTAAATTAAATATTTAGCAACTCTGCCATTTCCTGATTTTCAATTACAATATCACCTCCATCTGTCTTTAAGGGGCCCACATTACTCTTAGTCACCCTTCTTTCTCTTAATATACCTGTAAATACCTTGATTGTTGTCGTTATTTTCCCTCACAAGTTTTTGCTCCTTTTCCCTTTTTGGACCTCTTCGGTTTTTTCGTTTCAGCACCACAATAAACAACACTTTGCTGTAAAGTTCGGCTCAATGATGGGCCGAAGGGCCTCTATCCGTGCTGTATAACTCTATGACTCAATAGTTCTCCAATGTCAGAGCGAGAATTGTCTGAACCCCGAATTGTCTGAACCCCTAATTTATTTAATGTAACAAACACAAGCACACTTAATCATCCGTGTATCAACACACTGATGGATGCACAAAGATAAACACAGCGAGAAATGCAGGCAGTATCAGGATGCACAGGTAAACGGACAAGGGAAACAGACAAAGATAAAACGGTCTGTGCCTCGAACAGACAGTAACGTGTCACTGATCGATATTAGTGAGACGAGGTGGGGAACAGGTGCTGTGAATTGGTGCTGTGGTTCAGTTGGTTAAAACATCTGTCTTGTAAACAGGCGATCCTGGGTTCAACTCCCAGCAGTGCTTTGTGTCGCTTATTATTTTTACCTAATTTGTGGAATTCAGCGACAAAGTCACACTTTGGAATTGGTATTTGTTGAGGTTTGAGGAGGAAACCGATATCAGAATGACTGTTCAAAAACACCATTTCATCGCACAGACAGACCTCTCATAGAATGTGTCTGGAACACTTTAATTTAAGGACACGTTCTTGTTTCTGGGCTCGTCGGGGTCAGGGTATAATTCACGATTTATGTCATAGAGGAGCGAATGGTTGTCTCCTCGACCTCCGGATAGCAGTGATAAAGTTAGAGGATACACAGAAGTGGACAGGGTGGTCGGGGTCTGGAACTCACTGTCTGAAAGGGTGGTCGAGGCAGAAAACCTCAACTCATTTCAAAAGTGCATGGATGTGCATTTGAAGTGCCGTAACCTACAGGGCTACGGACCAAGCCCTGGAAAGTGGGATTAAGCTGGATAGCTCTTTTTCGGCCGTCACAGACACGATGGGCCGAATGGCTTCCTTCTGTGCTGTAGCTTTCTCTGATTCTATGATTCCGTGTGTGGGAAGGGATTCACTCAGTCATCACACGTGCTGAGACACCAGGGAGTTCAAAAGTGACTACAGGGGTTGGATTCTGCTGTAAATCCCATCCAGGACTGAACCATGTTCATTCTGACAGTTGGGGTTTGTTTCTCCTGATGTTAATAACCCCTATAACTGGGCTGGAATTTAATATTCTGGATATCTGTTAAATAAATCAGTTTTGTTTTCATCACCTTGTTGTAGATTTTGGTCTTTTCCTCCTGAGTGTTTAGCATCACCTGACTGGAGCTCAGAAAGGACAATCTGGGGGGAGGATCGTCCGGTGGGAACATAACTTCAGCCTGGACACAGTCCTTCAGGGCCACACTGAGAGGGGCAAACGGCACTTTGGTCTTTCTCGTCTCTCTTCACTGACAGAAAAGTCACCGTGCGGCGTCCAGTGTAAAAATGACTGTGGTAATTATTCTATGAAGATTTAACCTGTTTGTGTGACTGTCCTGAGTCTACCATTTAAGGCAGGTGTTAACTCATTTAAAATAAACCCGTTTAAAATAAATGGGTTATGAATTGTGATTTCCGTGAAGCCAATGTTCCATTTCTTTATATGATTCATGTGCCTGCTCTCCGACAACAGGGTAAATGGTGGAATATCAGCCCTGCTCAGCCGGCAATGATCACGGTACATTTTCTTGCAGACAAAACACACATTGAAACCCTGGAACTTTGAGGCGATGAATCCTGAGGGAAAATAAAATTAGGGCTCGAACCATCAAACTTTCGCACCAACCGATAGCACCACCGAGACAGGTGAAGAAGTCACCCACTGAACCAGTAACTCACTGAGCTGAACTTTTTGATTGCAGTGACCAATATAACAGCTGTCTACTGTCAGTTTACTTTTCCAAAATGAATGGTTGAAACTTGCAGGAGTGAAAATCCAACGAGCCGGTCTTCACTCTTAAACCAGCAACTGTGAAGTTAAGAGAAACGTGCCGGAGAAATACTCGATTTCAGCGCGGTGACACTGGGCCAGAGTAAAGCTCAGTTAATATGATCGCCGAGTGGTGAGAGGGTGGATTTGGAATTCCTGAGCGACCGCACTGCGCATTTTCCAGATCTGCTTGGAGCACCAATCCCTTCAATTCATCACTTACAGGGACAATTCGATTCTCGGTTTCTTTTCCCTGAGTTTGGTGAAATTTTAAAAATTGAAAGCGACCAATATCAGAGCGAACCTCGTCACCGACATGCTCACAGATACAGAGCGGCCACACTCTGCTTCAGTGAGATGAAAGACCAGAGCAGTTTCAAGGTCGAATGCAATTGCAAAGAAAGCTTGATCAATGAAAGTGCAGGTCATTGAGGTGCCTTTAAAGTCCTGATTGTTTGAACTGAATTTCTTCCGAAAGCGCTTGAGATTCAGGTGGAGTGATTTGGGGACTTCCTTTCCCTCATCGCAAAAGTTTGAACCGCAGCTCAAGATCAAAAGTCCCGGGCTAAATTAGGGATTCTCCGGGATATGAACCTCGCATCGAGAATTATACTCCCACCTCAATGAGCCCAGAAACAAGAACGTGTCGTCACATTCACGTGTCACGGTCACATTCTAAACTGGTTTGTCCTGTCCTGTACATTACTGTCTAAATATTACAGATAAGCAGAGCACTTGAGCTGTCACAGCTGTGACTTTGACTTTTCTCCCTCTCCTCTCGATCTCCCCGGCAACTGCCACTAACCACAATCTTCTCTCACACTTCTCCATCAGGAAGTTCCGAGCCTCGGTTTTCAAATGAAATAACGCCCATCTCTCCAATCACCGACAGCCCGGAGAGAGTTTCATAATTTCAGCTCCCACTTTGCCCAAATCCTCCTTAAAGTACCATGAAAAAATTGGCCTTTAGTCAATAATAATATAATTAAATGTTCTTCTCTTCAGGGGCATTGTTTCAGATTCCACGGCTTTTAAAGATCACTGCGGATGTTTAACGAATCGCCTCTTGGTTGGAGGTTTCTGTGTGGGAAAGATCAGGAAGTGATAATTGAGAGACCGAGGATGAAGCTGTTTGATGGGAGCACTGGGGACACAGACCGTGCGCGGCTCCAGTGGAGCAATCGGTCAGCGCGCGTTATTTCTACAATAATTATACACTCGAGAAATGCTGCGGTTGTGAGCTCCAGCGCCATCTAAAGTAGTTGAACCTTCGAAACATTTTGACTGGAGTTCAAGGTACAACCGGTTCCATAACACATCGACTTCTTCATGTCCCCATGTGGGCACTGAGGCTCCTCGGGCCTCCCGTCTTGCAATAGCAGGTGAGAGTTTATTTATTTATAGGAGGGAGAGGGGGCGATTGGCGAGAGCTGAAATGGTAAAGCGGCCGGCACGACATCTTTAAATCTGAAGAACCAAAAACACAATTCTTCTTTCCGTGAAGCAGGTATTCATCGGTTTGAAGTGTCGTGTAGGGAAAATTCGGGAGGCAAATCTGCTGCCTGGTGTCACGGTGTAACGGGTGAAATTATTCAGCTTTCAATTGTTGATCGGCTGAAATGTCGAGAGGCCTTTCCCAGCTCCCGTGTGGAACAAGTTCAGCTTTTGAACCATTGGGTAAAGTGTTTTTTTTATTGCTGCGAACGAATGACAAGACATTTTGTACAAACAAGAAGAATTGTAAACTCACGAGTTCGCTGTCCATGTTTCTTACATCATGTTCAACAGAAACAAGGATTCTCCTCAACACGTTGCTGAAAATTGGAAAAAAAGAGATACTCCCCCGAATTCGACATCGACAGAGATAATTCTGAGTCCCACCCTGAATCTGTATCATGGAAACCAATCTTATAGCGAGTCTGGATAGCTCAGTCGATAGAGCATCAAACTTTTAAAATAGGTAGTGATCTGAGGGTCCAGGGTTCAAGTCCCTGTTCAGGCTAAAAGTTTTAAAACAGCTGGCAAGTTCTGCTTTTCAGGCGGACCAATATCAGCGAAAGGAGCAAGAGTTGGCCATTCAGTCCCTCGAGCCTGCTCCGCCATTTGATAACGTCATCGCTGATCTTCGACCTCAACTCCACTTTCCCGACCAATCCCCAGACCCCTTGAGTTCCATCGTGTCCAAAAATCGATCTATCTCAGTTTTGAATCGATTCAATGGCTCAGCATCCACAGCCCTCTGGGGGAGAGAATTCCAATGGTTCACAACCCTCTCAGTGAAGAAATTATTCCTCATCTGTGTACCAAATGGCCGGCCCCTTATCTTGGGATTATAACCATTAATTCTGGACTCTCCAGCGAGGGGAAACAGCATCCCAGCATTTACACTGTCAAGCCCTCCAAGAATTTTACATGTTTCAATGAGATCACCTCATTATTGTAAACTGCAGAGAATATAGGCCCATTCTGCTCAATCTCTCCTCACAGGACAAACCTCTCATCCCAGGAATCAATCTAGTGAACCTTTGTTGCACCCACTCTAAGGCAAGTGTATCGTTCCGCAGGTAAGGAGATCAAATCTGTACACAGTACTCCAGATGCGGTCTCACCAAAGCCCTATTTTATTACAGCAAGACTTCCTTATCCTTGTTCTCCAACCACCTCGCAATAAAGGCCAACACACCATTTGCTTTCCTAATTGCTTGCTGCACCTGCATGTTAACTTTCTCTGATCCATGTACAAGGACACACAAATCCCACTGAATACCAACATTTCGTGGTCTCTCATCTTTTACAAATATTCTGCTTTTCTATTCTTCCTACCAAAGTGAATAATCTCACATTTCCCCACTTTATACTTCATTTACCAACTTCTCGCCCACTCACTTCACCTGTCTGTATCACTTTGCATCCTCTTTGCGTCCTCCTCACAGCTTACTTTCCCACCAATTTTGTCTCATCAGCAAACCTGGATACATTACACTCGGTCCCCTCATCTAAGTCATTAATATAGATTGTAAATATCTGAGGCCCAAGCACTGATCTTCATGGCACCCCACTGGTTACAACCTGCCAACCCCAAAATGACCTGTTTATTCTGACTTCCTGTTTTCTGTACGTCAACAAATCCCCAAACCATGTTAATATATTACCCACAATCCCATGAGCCCTAATGTTGTTTAACAAACTTTTGTGTGGCACCTTATCGAATGCCTTTTGAAAATCCAAATGTACGACATGCACTGGTGCTCCCTTATCTACCCTGCTATCTACACCCTCAAAACCTCTTATAGATTTGTCAAACACGATTTCCCTTTCATAAAAGCGAGTTGCATGTGTCTAATTATAACATGATTTTCTAAGTGCCCTGTTACTACCTCCCTAGTAATAGATTCTCGCAATTTCCCTCCTACTATTGTCAGGCTAAATGGCCTGTAGTTCCCTATTTTCTCTCTCCCTCTTTCTTGAATAGCCGGGTTACATTTGGTACCTTCCAATCCAAGGGGACCTTTCTCGAATCATGGGAACTCTGGAAGATAAAACCAGTGCATCCACTGTCTCTGCAGCCACCTCTTTTTAAACCCTAGGATGTAGGCCATCAGGGCCAATGAATTTGTCAGCTTTTAGTCCCATTAATTCCTCCAGTACTTTTTCTTTACTAATCTTAATTGCTTTAGGTTCCTCACTCTGATTCCTCACCTTGGTTCCCCAATACTTCTGGTATGATTTTTGTGTCTTCTACTGTGAAGACAGATACAGAATACTTGTTAAACGTCTCTGCCATTTCCTTGTTCTCCATTATAAATTCTCCTGTCTCTGTCTCCAATGGACCCATGTTTACTTTCGCTAATCTCTTCCTTTATATACACTTGCAGAAGCTCTTACAATCCATTCTTATATTTCTTGCTGGTTCTATTTTCTCCCATTTTAGCAATTTCGTGGTCATCCTTTGCTGATTTCTCAAACTCTCCTAATCCTCAGGCTTACTATTCTTTTTGGCAACATTGTAAGCCTCTTTTAACCTAACACTATCATTAATTTCTCCAGTTAACCAAGGTTGGACCACTTTTACGGTGGAGCTTTTAATCCACAAGGGAATGTAATTTTGTTGAGGAATTCTAAATTATTTCTTTAAATGTTCACCATTGCTTATCTATTATCATATTTTTAATCTCTTTTCCCAAACTACCTTAGCCAACTCACCCCTCATAACTCCGTAAATGGTTTTGTTTAAATTTGAGACCCCAGTTTCGGACTTAACGACATCACTCTCAAACTCAATATGAAATTCTATCATATTATGATCATTCTTCCCCAGAGGATCATCTACTATAAGATTACTAATTAACCCTGTTTCATTACACAATACTAGATCTGAAATAGCCTGTTCCCTTGTTGATTCCTCGACATATTGATCTAGAAAACTGACTCGAATGAATTCCATGAACATAAAACAGCTTATCTTGAGTTGCAAACATGGTGTCAACACGATGGGATGACTTATGACTGGAAGCCATGGTCAGATCTGCCAGGTGAATTCGATGTTTGCTGCTAACATGGAGAATTAATGAAACCAAGACTTCCCTGCAGAGCAAGGAGTTGGGAAGAAAGATGCTGGGCATTGAGAGGCGAAGGATTTTGTAGATAGCAGGATGAATAAAAAAAGGATCTCAACTCCCTGCTTCTTTTCTATACTGATAAATATAGACAGAAATCTCATCTCCGTGCTTCTTTCAGATAATGAATGTCTTAATGCTCAAGAGATCACTGATCCAAACCAATTATCTCCTCTCGCACTCTCCTTCCAATCTTGCACACGTTGCTTAACTTTGAAATTGTGCATTTTTTCACAGTGGAATTCAATTTAAAGGAAACGATGCTGTGATCAGCTTGTGTTGTTAAGGAGATGGAGCACCAGGAAATACATAAAAGGTTGATGATAAAAGTGACTGTTCAGACACTGTGAGCTACAGTTAAAGGTCGGCAACATTAAAAGTGTCAGGCAGCAGATCTTTTCCAAATCTTGACACAAATGGCAAGAAAATGTAACGCGGACTTTGATCAATGTCACGACTTTCAAATAGCAGACATTTTATACACAAGGCAAGAAAGATTTACAAGGATGTTACCTGGACTGTAGAATTTTAGCTATGAGGAAAGATTGGATAGGCTGGGGTTGTTTTCTTTGGAACAGAGGAGACTGAAGGCAGATTTAATTGAGGTGAACACAATTATGAAGGTCCCAGATAGCGTGGTTTGGAAGGACCCACTTCTCTTAGCAGAGAGGTTAAGAACCAGGGGTATAGATTTAAAGTGATTGGTAGAAGGTTTAATGGGGAACTGAGGAGAAATTATTTCACCCAAGGTTTGTGGGGTCTGGAACTGACTGCCTGAAAGGGTGGGAGAGGCGGACATCCTCATCGCATTTTAAGAATACTTGAACTGCCGGTAGCTACAAGGCTATGGGCCAAGAGCTGGAAAGTGGGATTAAACTGGATAGCTCTTTTTCGGCCGGCACAGACGCAATGGGCCGAATGGCCTCTTTCTGTGCCGTAAATTTATTTGATTCTATGAGTCTAATTAACAGTAAGCAGGGTAGTTCAGTGATCATGAGAACGCTACTGAAGATAAATAACTGCTGGGAACCAAGCAATGCGTCCTTGTAAACCACAGACTGGGGAAGTTCCAGCTCCAGTGACAGAGATGGATCACAACAGGGTATAAAAGTGACGGGATACTGATGTAAGGGACAGTCAGGACTGGAGACACCTGAGATCAAGCTCAGGGTGCCTGAGGTTCCATCCAGCGGGATCATCTCGTGTACACGGGGGACTGGCATGTTTACTCTGGTACAGTACAGGAAAGAGAATTTGCTCATATATTTCTGAATGAGGTATTAAAGTTGCTGACTCTCAGACTTGTTAATTAATAAGACAATGCATTAGTTAGAACCTGCCATCCCTTAGTCTCTCTGCTCCTCTAATTTTAAACTTTGACCATTTAGTGCATATTTCATCTCATTTTACTTCCTCTCAAAATGTATCACGTCACATTTCTCTGCATTAAATTTCACCCGCCTGTTTACGAACCTGTGGACGTCACAATGAAGTCACTGACTCCTCTTCCCAGTTCCCCACGCTGCCAATGTTGGCGTCACCTATAGATTTTCACCTTGTGTCCCACATACCCAAGCTCAGATCATTCTCTATATTGAGAAGAGCAATGGTCCCAACACTGACCCTGGGGGACACCACTGTTTACATCCCTCCAATCTGAAGAACATCCATTAACCACTACTCTCTGTTTTCTGCCCTTTACACAACTTCCTACCCACACTGCCTCATTTATTTTAATACCGTGCGTATTAATTTTATCAACAAGCCTCCTGTCCGGCACCTTATCAAACACCTGTTCACAATCCATCAACACAACATCCACTACATTCCCTTTATCAGTATACTCGAGTTATCTCAAATAATCCATGTTGGCTATTCTTGATTAATGTGTTTTTCGAACAAATGTTGAAATGTTTGCTCCACCTCATCTGGTTTCATCTTTTTCAAGCCACAACAGAAAGGTCGAGTTTTCTCCTGGAGCTCAATGTAAATTAATTTTTAAAAATGATGCTTCAGACAATGACGGATATCTGGACTTCGAACCGCCCATTCAGTGGCGCAACTCCCGCCCCCACACACTCCGATTGGCTGGAGGACCAACTGTCAGCACAGCCGTCCAGTCAATTTACCATAAGACCATAAGAGATAGGAGCAGGAGTAGGCCATTCGGCCCCTCGAGCCTGGTCCGCCATTTAATGAGATCATGGCTGATTTGATTTATACCTCAGCTCCACTTTCCCGCCCTTTCCCCATATCCTTTGACTCCCTTGCTGATCAAAAATTTGTCTAACTCAGCCTTGAACGTATTCAATGACTCAGCCTCCACAGCTTTTTGGGGTAAAGAATTCCAAAGACTCACGACGCTCTGGGAGAAGAAATTCCTCCTCATTTCCGTCTTAAACGGGCGACCCCTTATTCTGATACTATGCCCCCTAGTTTTAGATTCCCCCATGAGGGGTAACATCCTCTCAGCATCTACGCTATTGAGTCTCCACAGAATCTTGTCTGTTTCAATCAAAACTCCATTGAGTGTAGACCCAACCTGTTCAATCTTTCATCATAAGACAACCCTTCCATACCCGGAATCAACCTAGTGAACCGTCTCTGAACTGCCTCAAATGCAAGTATGTCCTTCCTCAGAACTGTGTGCAGTACTCCAGTTGTGGTCTCACCAGCACCCTGTACATTTGTAGCATGACTTCACTGATTTTATGCTCCATCCCCATGGACATAAAAGCCAATATTCCGTTTGCCTTCCGGATTACCTGCTACACCTGTATGTTGAATTTTGTCTTTCTTGCACGAGGAAACCCAGATCCCTCTGTAGTGCAGCATTTTGTAGTATTTCTCCATTCAAATAAAAAAGCAAAATATTTTTTCCTCCCAAAGTGGATGACTTCACATTTTCCCACATTATATTCCATCTGCCAATTTTTTGCCCATTCGCTTAACCAGGCAAGATCCCTTCACAGACACGTTGTGTCCTCATTGCAACTTGCTTTTCCACCTATCTTTGTATCATCAGCAAATCTGGCCACAAGACACTCTGTTCCTTCATCCAAGTCATTGATATATATTGTAAATAATTGAGGCCACAGTACTGATCCCTGCAACACCCCACGAGTTCGATGAAATGCCTACAAATTTCCGCTCCTCCTATTGGTCCGGAACTCTCCTTAATCGCCAGGCGGGATTAATGGTGAGACTGGCGGTCCCGAGGTGCATTTGGAAAATAAACATTAATTGAACCCTTCAGTTGCAACAGTTAATAAAACGAAATTAATAAAAGTCACTGAAATTTTTTTTCTGGAGTTCACCAAATTCGGGGTGGAGCGGGGGAGGGCTTCTATGCTGTGTGTTTGTGCCGGTTAAAATGGCTCGAAGCGCTGGGGTTTCAGTTCATTTTATTATCCTTGGTCCAAACGCGATCTCTCTGCTTCCAATGTCTTTGTTTTTCGGCCTGATATTAAGATCATCAATGGCGGCTGCATCACCCAGCATGCAGCGCGGTACAGATTGTGCCCTATCTGAATCAGTGGAGCCCAGTGCGCAGGCGCGGTATTGACTCATTACCGGTCAGTGTGTCCTGAGCATGCGCGGCCAGTCGAGGCTGCGGGAGGAGCGCGTTCGGTGCAGGTCAGAGGATCGGAGCAAGAGGCTCAATAAACCCCGGGGCCCGGGTCCGGGCTCAGGCCCAGGCTCAGGCTTTACAAACCCCGAGTGCGGCCCCAGACCCGAATATAAAACAGTGAACATTATCCCCCCCTCACTACCCGCCGGGAAATGAAGGGGAAATGGGGATCGGTCAGGGAGCGTCTGTAAATGAAGGGGAAATGGGGATCGGTCAGGGAGCGTCTGTAAATGATGGAGAAATGGTGATCGGTCAGGGAGCGTCTGTAAATGAAGGAGAAATGGGGATCGGTCAGGGAGCGTCTGTAAATGAAGGAGAAATGGTGATCGGTCAGGGAGCGTCTGTAAATGAAGGAGAAATGGTGATCGGTCAGGGAGCGTCTGTAAATGAAGGAGAAATGGTGATCGGTCAGGGAGCGTCTGTAAATGAAGGGGAAATGGGGATCGGTCAGGGAGCGTCTGTAAATGAAGGAGAAATGGGGATCGGTCAGGGAGCGTCTGTAAATGAAGGAGAAATGGTGATCGGACAGGGAGCGTCTGTAAATGAAGGAGAAAGGATGATCGGACAGGGAGCGTCTGTAAATGAAGGAGAAAGGGTGATCGGACAGGGAGCGTCTGCAATTGAAGGGGAAAGGGTGATCGGACAGGGAGCGTCTGTGAATAAAGGAGAAATGGTGATCGGTCAGGGAGCGTCTGTAAATGAAGGGGAAATGGGGATCGGTCAGGGAGCGTCTGTAAATGAAGGAGAAATGGTGATCGGTCAGGGAGCGTCTGTAAATGAAGGAGAAAGGGTGATCGGACAGGGAGCGTCTGCAATTGAAGAAGAAATGGGGATCGATCAGGGAGCGTCTGTAATTGAAGGAGAATTGTTGATCAGTCAGGGAGCTTCTGCAATTGAAGAACTGGTGATCGGTCAGGGAGCGTCTGTAAATGAAGGAGAAATGTGATTGGTCAGGGAGCGTCTGTAAATGAAGGAGATATGTAATTGGTCAGGGAGCATCTACAAATGAAGCAGAAATAGTGATCAGTCAGGAAACTTCTGTAAATGAAGGAGAAATGATGATAGGTCAGTGATCGTCTGTAAATGAAGGAGCAATGGTGATCTCTATATCTTTATTCATCCGAGCTCGAGCTTTGGATGCTGTTCCTTTCCTCCTCGTGGGAATCTGTCTCCTCTGTACCCATTCCCACTCCTCCTTGAAGGCCTCCCACTGTTCAATTACTGTTCTGGCTGCCAATTTTTGATTCCAATTCACCTGGACAAGATCCCTTTTTAACTCACTGGAATTAGCCCTCCTCCAGTTCAGAATTTTCACATTTGACTGTCCCCTGTCCTTTTCCATAACTGTTCTAAACCTAATGAGATTATGATCACTGCTGCCCCATTGAAACATGCTCCACCTGCCCCACTTCATTCTCCACATCGAGCCCACTGCTGTACTCACATTCACTCTCTCACACTCACTCTCTCACACTCTCTCACTCACATTCACTCTCTCTCACTCTCACTCACATTCACTCTCTCACACTCACTCTCTCACACTCACTCTCACACTCACTCTCTCATTCACTTTCTCACATTCACTTTCTCACATTCACTCTCACACTCTCTCACTCACATTCACTCTCTCTCACTCTCACTCTCTCACATTCACACTCTCTCACACTCACTCTCTCACACTCACTCTCTCACACTCACTCTCTCATACTCACTCTCTCACACTCACATTCACTCTCTCACATTCAATCTCCCACATTCACTCTCTCACATTCACTCTCTCACATTCACTCTCTCACATTCACTCTCCCACATTCTCTCTCACACTCACTCTCTCACACTCACTCTCTCACACTCACTCTCTCACACTCACATTCACTCTCTCACATTCACTCTCTCACCCTTTCACTCTCTCACCCTTTCACTCTCTCACCCTTTCACTCATTTTTTTAGGGCCACTGAAAGATGATGCGATGGGTTTGGATTTCAGCACAGGGAGGAGGGAGAGTGTGTGGGACGGGGATTTACAGCTTTGAGGCACAAGAGAGGAAAGAAGGTTTTGTAGACACTAGAATTGTCTTTTCTGAATTTCTACCCTGTACTTACAGTGATGACTTTTATAAACTCCTTTATAGGGTATTAGATGGGGAGGATTTGCAGAGGAAAACTCAAACCAAACAGCACGTCAAGATCTGACAGAGTCACTCGATTCATCAGGACCTGAATATCATCGGCCTTTGAATGTGGAAGGAGAAATGTTTGTCTGTTCTATCCGTGGGAGAAGATTTCAAACATCAGTGTGAGTGGAAAAGCACCGAGACACACACACCCGAGTGAGAGTGTTCCAGTGCACTGACTGTGGAAAGAGCTTTAACCAGTTACACAGCCTGAAAAAACATCGCACCATTCACAGCGGGGAGAAACCGTCCACGTGTTCTGTGTGTGGACGAGGCTTCAACTGATCGTCCAACCTGGAGAGACACAAGGACACACGGACCACGGAGAAATCGTGGAAATGTGGGGACTGTGGGAAGGGATTCAATTACCCTTCAGAGCTGGAAACTCATCGACGCACTCACACTGTGTGTGGGAAGGGATTCACTCGATCATGCCACCTGCTGTCACACCAGCGAGTTCACTCTGATGAGAGACCTTTTAAATGCTCTGACTGTGGGAAGAGCTTTAAAAGCAGAAACGAACTGCTGAGACATCAACGCAGTGACACCGGGGAGAGGCCGTTCACCTGCTCCGTGTGCGGGAAGAGATTCACACTGTCATCACAACTTTTGTGACACCAGCGTGTTCACACTGGGGAGAGGCCATTCACCTGCTCCGTGTGTAAGAAGAGATTCACTCAATCATCCACCCTGCTGACACACCAGCGAGTTCACTCTGATGAGAGACCTTTTAAATGTTCTGACTGTGAGAGGAGCTTTAAAAGCAAAATTGAACTGCTGACACACCAACGCACTCACACTGGGGAGAGACCGTTCTCCTGCTCTGTGTGTAAGAAGAGATTTACTCGATCATGCCACCTGCTGATACACCAGCGAGTTCACACTGGGGAGAGGCCGTTCTCCTGCTCCGTGTGTGGGAAGAAATTCACTCATTCTTCCACCCTGCTAACACACCAGCGAGTTCACTCCGATGAGAGACCTTTAAAATGTTCTGACTGTGAGACGAGGTTTAAAAGCAAAAAGAATCTGCTGACACACCAACGCACCCACACTGGGGAGAGGCCGCTCACCTGCTCCGTGTGAGGGAAGGGATTCACTATTTCATCCAAACTGCTGACACACCAAATTGTTCAGACTGGGGAGAGACCTTTTTAATGTTCTGACTGCACGAAGAGCTCTAAATACAGATACAAATTGTGAAGACATCGACACACTCACGTCAGAGAGAGGCCGTTCACCTGCTCCCTGTGTAAGAAGAGATTTACTCGGTCATCACACCTGCTGAGACACCAGCGAGTTCACTCTGATAAGAGACCTCTGAAATGTTCTGACTGTGAGAAGGGATTTAAAACAAATGATCTGAAACACCAACACACTGACACTGGGGAGAGACTGTTCACCTGCTCCATGTGTGGGAAGGGATTCACAAATTCATCTGACCTTCTGAGACATCAACTTGTTCACACTATTGAGTGACCTTTTAATGCAGTAACTTTGAGAAGAGCTTTAAAAGCAGAAATGAACTGCTGACACATCAACTCACGCACATTGTGGAGAGACTGTTCACCTGCTCCGTGTGTGGGAAGGGATTCACTCAGTCATCACACGTGCTGAGACACCAGCGAGTTCACAAGTGACTGCAGGGTTTGGATTCTGCAGTTAATCACATCCAGGACTGAACTATGGTGTTTAGAGTCAGGAAGAACAACGTGTAAGGATTAACCCATTAACAGATAGAATTTAGTATAATTATAATCAATAGTAGAAGTAGAACAAAATGTACTGTGAATCTATGTATCTATAAATGTAAACTGTACTGTGTATTAATATAGAATGAACCATGTAACGTGTGTTCAATAAGAAAGTGCTGGTGGGCCGAGAAGGATGCATGATGGTTATTACAGTCAAGTTTGCAGTTAAAACTAAAAGGATGCTGACAACAGTAAAGTGGGAATGAACAGACCTAAGGGAGGAATGTGCTGTGATAGCATAATATCTAAAATACATGTAGATAAAGGGACTGAAGGTTCATTAAATCAAGGAGTCACTCAGGCTCAGGCCTCTCTATCTCGAGCCTCCACAAGCCAGTCAGTAGAAGTCTGTTTATACAAACGGTTCTGTGAAGGCTGGCAATGCAAACTCTAAATAAGGTTCTGTTAAGTCTGTAACAACAAGGCACGGATGTTACCAGGAGTTATGCTTGGAATGTAACTTCTGAAGGTTGAGAGACATGAATAATGGTCAGGCTGAGAGATGTGGATGTGAGAGTGAACTGCTCATAAACTGAAAAAGGGAATAAGAAGAGACCTCAAAAGCTGAGGAAGGCGAACAAGATTCTGGCAAGGAAGAAGAGAACTTTTCAGTCAACAGATCACAGCAAGAGAGAGAGAGAGAGAGACTGCACTGTAGTCACTTGGAGGGATAGAGAGAGAGAGAGAGAGACCGCACCGTAGTCACTTGGAGGGATAGAGAGAGAGAGAGAGAGAGACCGCACCGTAGTCACTTGGAGGGATAGAGAGAGAGAGAGAGAGACCGCACTGTAGTCACTTGGAGGGACAGAGAGAGAGAGAGAGAGACCGCACCGTAGTCACTTGGAGGGACAGAGAGAGAGAGACCGCACTGTAGTCACTTGGAGGGATAGAGAGAGAGAGAGAGAGAGACCGCACTGTAGTCACTTGGAGGGACAGAGAGAGAGAGAGAGAGAGACCGCACCGTAGTCACTTGGAGGGACAGAGAGAGAGAGAGAGAGACTGCACCGTAGTCACTTGGAGGGATAGAGAGAGAGAGAGAGACCACACTGTAGTCACTTGGAGGGACAGAGAGAGAGAGAGAGAGAGACCGCACCGTAATCACTTGGAGGGATAGAGAGAGAGAGAGACCGCACCGTAGTCACTTGGAGGGATAGAGAGAGAGAGAGAGAGAGACAGCACCGTAGTCACTTGGAGGGTAGAGAGAGAGAGAGAGAGAGAGACCGCACCGTAGTCACTTGGAGGGAAAGAGAGAGAGAGAGACCGCACCGTAGTCACTTGGAGGGACAGAGAGAGAGAGACCGCACCGTAGTCACTTGGAGGGATAGAGAGAGAGAGAGAGACCGCACCGTAGTCACTTGGAGGGACACTCCCGAGGTTTCAAGGAACACTCATTATTTCTCTTTGTTAAGTATCACCTTTTTGCACTAATTGTGATGTGATTAATAAATCGGTTTTGCCTTTAACCGTAATACCAGTACCAGTGGTGATCTTGTTGTTGTCAGGAACCAGTCCTTAGATTGGATCAGATTATAATCCTGAAAATAGTGGTTTAAATCCTACAATTGGCGACCACGAAGGGACTATTTCTGACAACAGCTAAAACCTGGTGGGGGATAGTTACATAAAATAAATTGATTATTTTTCCAGTAAAATGCAGTGAGTGGAGGATAGTTACAGAATATAAATTAATTATTTCTCCAGCAAAATGCAGTGAGTGGGGGATAGTTACAGAATATAAATTGATTATTTCTCCAGTAAAATGCAATGAGTGGGGGATAGTTACATAATATAAATTGATTATTTCTCCAGTAAAATGCAGTGAGTGGAGGATAGTTACATAATATAAATTGATTATTTCTCCAGTAAAATGCAGTGAGTGGGGGATAATTACATAATATAAATTGATTATTTCCCCATTAAAATGCAGTGAGTGCAGTGCACACCCACCACGGGTGGCCTCATAAAATGAGGACAATCAGTTCTTCTTTCCTTGGTGAGAGGTTTCTTCAATCTGGGGATTTAGTTCAGTGATAGAGCGCATGTTTTACATGTGTTGAGATCCTGGGTTCAACTCTCAGCATCTTCCAAAATAATTTTTCACCTGAATTACCCACGGAAAGTTGAATGACGTTTTTTGAGCTCAGCGAGTTCCAACTTCTGAGGCTCCACAAGCATTAAATTGTCCCGGAGCGGGACTTCATCTCTCGGTCCCCTCAACAGCTCAACTCAAAGCAGCCGCCGACTGAGGGGAATGTGTGACGGTGCAATATCGAGCGAGCAGTCCCAGCTCTTGTTCCTGTTTGACGCTCTGTCATTCTTCCATCTCACTTTATGATTCAGAGGTTGGATTTCAGCCTTGTCACTGACCATTAGCGATTGGGTTTTTTTATTTCCGCAGATTTTTTTTGGAAAGTTCAAAGTAAAGAGGAGCAGAAACCCCGTGAACTGAAGCAGAGGTTGAACATTGTGAACACGCGGGACCGCTGGGCATCTCGATGTCCTGGAGAGACGGAGCAGAAAGCTCACGGCTTCACTTCTAAAGTGTCTGCTTGTTTATTTCTCAGGTATCTTTTGCCCCGTGGGGATGTAGCTCAGTGGAAGAGCACATGCTTTGCATGTATGAGGTCCTGGGTTCAATCCCCGGCATCTCCAAACAAGTTACATTTTGGATTCAACTGTGAGAATATCATCTGAGACTCGCCTCACATTCACACACAAGGAGAGACAAGAGTTTCTTCACCTCGCGAAAAACCGAACGCTCCGCACAGAATATAATTCAATGGGAGAGCGCCCACGGTGTTTCAATGGCTCCCATCTCATGGTTGAACAGCTTGCCCAGTGATCGATTATTTCCAGTTTCACAGATTGGGGGGAAGCAGCGGACCGGCGTCCGACCACAAAGAGGGAAGAATAGTCTGGATGTTGGGAGCTTCTTCTTTTCCCAGAGAGGAGTGAGCATCTGGAATGCATTCCCGGCTGGTGCGGGGGGTGCTGACCCTCTCTGGTGTGGTGGGTGCTGACTCTCTCTGGTGCGGGGGGTGCTGACCCTCTCTGGTGTGGTGGGTGCTGACTCTCTCTGGTGCGGTGGGCGCCGACCCTCTCTGGTGCGGTGGGCGCCGACCCTCTCTGGTGCGGTGGGTGCTGACTCTCTCCGGTGCGGTGAGTGCTGACTCTCTCTGGTGCGGTGGGTGCTGACTCTCTCCTGTGCGGTGGGTGCTGACTCTCTCCGGTGCGGTGAGTGCTGACTCTGACTCTGGTGCGGTGGGTGCTGACTCTCTCTGGTGCGGTGGGTGCTGACTCTCTCTGGTGCGGTGGGTGCTGACTCTGACTCTCTCTGGTGCGGTGGGTGCTGACTCTGACTCTCTCTGGTGCGGTGGGTGCTGACTCTGACTCTCTCTGGTGCGGTGGGCGCTGACTCTCTCTCCGCCTTCTCGAGGGATCTGGACCGGTTCTTGACTGGGGCAGAGATCGCATCATATAGAAGGTGAGTGGTTTTTTTCTGGATTTTTTTCTGGTTTGTGACCGCTCCCAGGAGATTCCATGTTCCCGGTGGGTGGGGCTGGTGGTGTGTGTAGGAAGTGTCCAGTCACGATGCTCCAGGCATGTGGGGCAGGATTGATGAACCAGCTGGTCTTTTCCTGCCCGTCATGTCCGTCTGTAACCCCAGATCGTTAAGGTGTTTTTAGTGAAGTGATCTTTAAACACAAAACCCTCACCTGGGACAAGTCCTGCGTCCGTCTGTCGTGAAATGAGATTCAATGCTGTCTGGGCCTCACCTTGTCCTCCTCCTTTTACATTATTATATTGTCCGCACACGGTGATATGTTTGGTTAAGATGAAAATACAAATTATCCGCTCTGGGCTCCTCCAGTCTCTCTGTGTTTCTCTCTCCTCCTAACCTGACTGTCAGATAATAGTAACTGGTGTCCTCTCCATCCCGTTCTCAACACCCAGACACGACGACTTACTGAATAAATTCAACACTCACAGACAGTCCAGTGTCAGACAGTTACAGACGGTTTCTCTCCACCTTTCCTTACAGGACTGGCGAAGGATGAATGCCCCGTCAGACCGGTTGATATACAGTAAAAGGGACAGTGACCGTCTCACCAATAGCACCGGAGGTCTGTTCACAGACACAGAATCAGTCTTTCCCTTTCTATCAGTGTGTCTATATTACGCTCAGTAACAGTATCCCGCCTCCTTGTACAGCACTAGGGAGAGAGAAAGACAGACAGACAGAGAGAGACACACAGACAGACACAGTATCAGTCTCACACTTCCCATCAGTGTGTCCGTTTCACACTCAGTAACAATATTCCACCTTCATGTACAGCGCTAGAGAGAGATAAAAACAGACAGGCACAGTATCAGAATTACACTTCCTATCAGTGTCTCTGTATCACTCTCAGTAACAGTATCCCACCTTCATATGCTGTACAAAAGAGAGAGAGAGAAACTGACCTGTAATGTCCCGTTTTCACAGAGTAACAAATTGGAAAATATTCCATTCCAAATGCTATTCCAAGGTGGAGTGACAGAAGATGCAGTCTCATCTCTCACTGATATTATTTCAGAGACAGACACATTATTAATCCCACTCTCAGGGACAGTGTCACACATTTAACCCTCTCTTGCATGTTGTCCCCTCTGCAATCTTGCAGCTCAGGGCCGTTCTGTATTACTCTCAGTGACCGAGAGTTTCACTCCGATTGAAATAAACTGGGACTGTTGCTGCCTGATATTAATCCTACACGGTCCCAGCAAATACACCGACTCCCACTTTCCTCCCCCGTTTCTCCAGGATTGGTTTGAGGAATCCTCCCTCCAGTTTCGGAGTCAAACGTTACTTTATCAGTAAGGGAGCCAAGAATGAACAGAACCCATTGGCTCATTCCACAGCCGCTCACTTTATCTCTGAAAGACTCTTTCCCATCAAAATTCCCCGAGAGAAACAGCAGGGATGGAAACCTCGAGTTTAATAGTTGGAGATTGTAAAGTCAGTCTGGATTCCAGCGTTAGGCACTGGTGGAATCCCATCTGTTTCCCATTCTGGTGCCTGTTCCTGCACTGCCTGTGGAGCCCATTCCCTCTGACCTTTCCCCCAGACCCACTTCCTTTGCTCAGACAGGCGGGAATGGAGAGATCACGGCCCCCGGGGGAAGGGAGCAAAGAGCAGCCTCGTTACAGCAGCTCATCGCTCCGGGACCGTGTCCGCAGATGGGCTCAGAGATCGGCATTGAGTCCGGGGGAAGGGCAGGGGGAGTCCGGGGGCTGTTTGTAAGAGGCGGAGTGGATCAGGAACTGGTCCCGGAACATGGAGTGAGAGGGGGGGGAAGGGAGAGGTCATTCTCGGGCTGTGTGTGGACAGGGTGTGTCCAGGGGAAGGGAGAGAGAATGGGAAGAACCTGCTATTAAAACCATTGCTGCTTTCTCTCCCCAAACCAGGAGTGAATGGTCCTGGTTTAGTTCCAGTCTCACCCTGTTTATTGTTATTGGACAGTGAAGAGTGGAAACAGAGCCGGACAGTAAGGATGTGGGGAGTTATACAAAGAGCATCTATTGCAGGCATCAGGTGAGAAGTGTGAAGGACACAATTTAAACAGCGGCTGTTTGGTTTCGGTTGAACGGTTAGTCCCATGGGAGAGGGGATTAGAAACCTGACCTGCACAAAGGTCCCTGCCCCATCGGGTAGTCCCATTCATGGATCAGTGCAGGGGTTGGGTTGTGTCTGGATGTCACTAAATTGTTGTAAAATAGCCCAACACACCTGGTGTGCAGAAGCTGAGTGCTGCAGTGGAGTCAGACACTGACACTGTTTGTATCGCTGGTTTTCATTTGTGGATATTCAAAATGATCATTAGCAGAGATATTAAACTGATCTCTATTCTATTTTCAACCTCACCGTTTCTTGGGTTACAACAGATCATTTTTCTTTCCACAGGCGAATCCTTGAATGATCCAGAATGAATGTGATGTTTCCTCCACCCGAGGCACAAGGAGGAGTGCAGCCAGCTCCTTCTCACACACAGGAGGTACATTATCACCCACAGAGCACAGAGACACAGACAGGTCATCAGTTCCACAGTCTCAGACAGCAGAAGTAGTCAGTCCCACACTGATCCCAAGTTCCAGAGACACACTTTCAATCCAACATTCAAACAGAGCGGGTGAGGCAGACACTGTTCCATTTGCCCCGAACTCTGTCCCGCTGACAGGCAGATACAAAAATCCCAGTCCAAAATCACACTCTCAGATTGAAAGGCACTGTGTCAATCTCACAACAGGGCAACATAGCTACGAATTAAATACCAGAGAGAAATCACACATGGTATCCGATTGAAAGGGACAGAATGAATCCCAATAATGTACCTGAGATTCCAATTGAATACTATCCCAGAACTCTCACACACATGACTTTAATACATGAAATATCCATTCGAAAAGTGAACCATTTGCTACAAATTGCAAACAAATCCAAACCTCACATACAGTATCGATTGAGAAATACTGAAATATAGTAAACCTGAGAAACAAATTAGATACCTGTTCAGAATGCACTCGTAGAATGAAATTTAAAGAGAGTATCAATTCTATTAGTGCAGACTGAGATACACATTATATACCAGTCCAAAAATCTCATACAATATTAGACTGAAAGATACAGTATCAATTCCATTTCTACAGACTGATCTACACATTACAAACCAATTCAAAAATGTCACCTTATCAGTTTGAAAGATTCATTATCATCCACAATCGTACTCACAGAGATACAGATTTAATAGTGGTCCAAAAAGCACACAAATTATCTGATTAAAACCTCCAACATTAAATCCTAAAGTTCGTCCATATTTACAAATTAAATAAGGAGTAAAACTCTTCAAACATTAAGATATTAAAGCTGAAGTATTGAACGCAATAATGTAATCTGAGAGAATAATTATGTACAGATACAGAATGAAACTCACATTCAGATACAGTACCAAAGACACACAGACACAGAATGAATCCAACACTCTCATCAAGTACCAGGGACTGATAGGTACAGTATGAATCCCACACTAACATGCAGTATGAGTAACTGCATATTTAGGATGAATTCAACTCCCACATACAGTACTGGGGACTGTATATAAAGAATGAGTCCCACACTCACATGGAGAAACAGAGACTGACAGATACCGAAAGAATCCCACACTAACACACAGTATGAGAGACTGCCGATAAAGAATGAATCACAAACTCTCACACACACTGCTGACAAGACAGAGAATGAATCTCACACTCACACACAGTATCAGTGAGTGACAGACACAGAATGAATCCCACACTCACACACAGTACCAGAGACTGACAGATACAGAATGAATCCCACACTCACACACAGTACCAGAGACTGAGAGATACAGAATGAATCCCACTAAACTATCAGGGAATAAGCACAGACCAGGGATCAGGGCCTTTACCCAGTAAACCATCAGAGAATCAGCACAGACCAGGGATCAGGGCCTTTACCCAGTAAACGATCAGAGAATCAGCACAGACCAGGGATCAGGGCCTTTCACCTGTCGGAGAGAACATTGTATCACAGATCGCTTGTGATAAACCGACACATTCTGATTTACAGCCGTGCATAACAGATGTTTGTAGCTGCGATGGCCGAGTGGTTAAGGCGTTGGACTCGGAATCCCCTGGGGATTTCCTGCGTACGTTCGAATCCTCCTCGCAGCGCGACTTCTTAAAGTTATGTTTACTGCTCAAATAACGATGAACTGGAGTTGACGAACCGCATTCCCTCTCTCAGAGAGACTCTCCAGCGCGGCTCATGCTTTTAATTCGGAGCCCAATGGTCTCTTGCAAAATTGCAAGACACGTGAAGGAATCTCTCCCAAGCTCCATCTTTAATTCTGCCCGTTCGCAGAACTTGACATTGATCCTATTTCTTCCTATACTTTGATCCCACCTTGTCTCTGTCTCTTGACTCTCTGTGTTTTTCCCTCATGGACTTCTCAGGCTTCGTTGAACGGCCACGGATGATCGAACCTGGAACACCGGCAGTGAAGGGTAAAGATGGAAAGACTGAGACGGGGGGAGTGGCGAGAGGGTGGATTTGGAATTCCTGAGTGACCGCACTGCGCATTTTCCAGATCTGCTTGGAGCACCAATCCCTTCAATTCATCACTTACAGGGACAATTCGATTCGCGGTTTCTTTTCCCTGAGCTTGGCGAGATCTTAAAAATTGAAAGCGACCAATATCAAAGCGAACCTCGTCACCGACATGATCACAGATACAGAGCGGCCACACTCTGCTTCAGTGAGGGGAAAACCCAGAGCGGTTTCAAGGTTGAATGTAATTGGAAGCAAAGCTCGTTCAATGAAAGTGCAGGTCATTGAGGTGCCTTTAAAGTCCTGATTGTTTGAACTGAATTTCTTTCAAAAGCGCTTGAGATTCAGGTGGAGTGATTTGGGGACTCCTTTTCACTCTTCGCAAAACTTTGAACCGCAGATCAAGATCAAAAGTCCAGGGCTAAATTAGGGTTTCTCCAGGGTATGAAACATCGAATCAAGAATTATACCCCGACCTCAACGAGCCCAGAAACAAGAACGTGTCACGGACACATTCTATGAGAGGGCTGTCTGTATGATGAAAAGGCATTTTTGAAAAGACCTCCTGATCAGTTCCGTGTTGGATCCTGAACAAAACACAGCACTGTGTGCTTCTCAAATTCACTAAACACCACGAATTACACAAAGGCACCGCTGGGAGTTGAACCCAGGATCTCCTGTTTACTAGACAGGTGCTTTAACCAACTAAGCCACGGTGCCAATTCATGGTACTGTTTCCCACCTCCTCTCATTAATATCTATCAGCTACACGTCACATTCTGTTGTGGGTTCAGACTGTTTGATCTTTGTCCATTTCGCTTGCCCGTTTCCCTGTGAATCCCGATACTGACTGCGTTTCAGGCTGTGTTTATCTTTCTGTGTCCATCAGTGCTTTGATAGACGAATGAATATGTGTGCTTGTGTTTGTTTGTTACTTTAAATAAATTAGGGATGGACAATTCTCGCTCTGACACTGAAGAACTAATTGAACAAATTTCACAGTGAAGTGTTGTTTGTTGTGGTGCTGAAACTAAAAAAAATCGTAAAAGGTGCAAAGAGGGAAAACGAGAAAAACTTGTGAATGAAATTAAGGACAACTTTTAAGGTTTTTACACGTATATTAAGAGAAAGAAGGGTGACTAAGAGTAACGTGGGCCCCTTAAAGACAGATGGAGGTGATATTGTAATTGAAAATCAGGAAATGGCAGACTTGCTAAATACTCACAGAAAAGCATGAGGATAATAAACCAGAGACACGAGGAAAACTGAAAATAAATCAAGGGGATTCAGTGTAAGTAAAATAATGGTAATGGAGAAAATAATCAGACTAAAGATAGACAAATCTCCAGGACCTGATGGTGACCATCCCAGGGGACGAAGGGGAATAGGTGAGGAAATTGTACATGCTTTAGTCATGATCGTTCAAAACTCTCTTGATTCAGGAATTGTTCCATGGATTGAAAAAATTCAAATATCATTCCATTATATAGGAAGGGTAGGAGAGATAAAACAGGAAATTATAGACCTATTAGTCTGACGTCTGTTGTGGGGAAGTTACCAGAATCTGTTATTGGGGAAAGAATGACTGAGCACTTGGATAAACATGAATTGATCAGAGAGAGTCAGCATGGATTTGTAAAGTGTAAGTCAAGTCTAACGAAAATAGTTGAACTTTTTGAAGATGTAACTAACGTGGTAAATAATGGAGTGTCTATGGGGGTTATGTGTATATTGACTTCCAGAGGGATTCGATAAGGTTTAACATCAGAGACTGTTAACAGAAATGAGAACATGTGGAATTCAAAGCAACCCATTGACATGGGGAGGGAGTTGGTTTGGAGGTAGGAGACAGAGAGTAGGGTTAATGGGTATGTACTCAAATTGACAGGATTTGATTAGTGGTGTCCCCCAGGGATCTGTATAAATGAGGCAGATAAAGGAATAGAGAGCGGTATATCCAGGTTTGTTGACGACACCAAGTTTGGGTGCACAGTGAGCAGTGTGGATGGGAGCATAAAGTTGTAAAAGGAAATTGATAGATTCAGTGAGTTGGTAAAACTGTGTCAGATGGAGCTTACATAGAATTACATAGAATGTACATCACAGAAACAGGCAATTCGGCCCAACTAGACTATACCGGTGTTTATGCTGCAGACGAGCCTCCTCCAACCCCTCTTCATCTAACCCTATGAGCAAACCCGAATATTCCTTTCTCCTCCATGTGTTTATCTCACTTCACTGTAAATGCATCCATGATATTCGCCTTAACTACTCCTTGTGGGAGTGAGCTGCACATTCTAACGACTCTCTGGATAAATATGTTTCTCTTGAATGCCAGATTGGATTTATTGATGACTATTATATTCATGGCCCTAAGTTCTGACGTCCCCACTCCCAAAAGTACAAACACCTTATCTACATCTGACCGATCAAACCCTTGCATAATCTTAAAGCCCTGTATCAGGTCACCCTGAGCCTTCTCTTTTCTCGACAAAAGAGCCCCAGACTGTTCAAAGTTTCAATCTGGGGAAGTGTGAGGCCATCCACTTTGGCCCTCAGCAAGATAAATCAGAGTATTTTCAAAATGGTGAGAAGCCAGGAACAGTGGGTGAGCAGAGATCCTTCGGGAAATCAGGAAGAGTTGGCAGACAGGTGCAAAAAATAATTAAAATGGCTAATGGAATATCGGCCTTTATCTCAAGGGAACTGGAATTCAAAAGGGTGGAAGTTATGTTAGAATTCTATAAACTCTGCAAAGGCCACATTTAGAGTACGGCATTCAGTCCTGGGCACCAGACCTCAGGAAGGATATATTGGCCTTGCAGGAGGTGCAGCGCAGAAAGACCAGAATGATACCGGGGCTAAAATGGTTACATTATGAGGACAGGTTGCATGGACAAGGTTTGTATTTCCTCGTGTATAGAGGATTAAGTGGTGATGTAATTCAGGTGTTGAAGGTGATTCAATGATCCAATGGTGGGTGTGTGAGTTGGTGCTGAATCGGTCCCCTTCAGTGAAGAGAGGGTCAGCGGGCGCCTGACAGACACGGCTCGGAACGGGACTCGCTTCTCTCCGGCGGCAGCGGCTGGTTTAGAGAGATCTCTCTGTCTGCTGCTGTTACTCCGCCTCCCGCACTCTGGGAGAACCGCGGAGCTCGGTCCTCATTTTTCTCTTATGGATCCGGCTCCATCCGTTTACTGTTGACGGGAGTGCGTCTGATACCAAGTCAGTCAGAAGCGGGTGCAAATCACAACATAGGCACAGGCCCAAGGACTGGGGACTGGTTTGATATTGGGTCCTTTTTAAGGGACCGGCTGTAGAATGTTTGTATAATAATAATGATCAGAATTAACTTTGATACAATGAAGTTTTTTTCAGTTATTTCCCATTTCCACCCTCACCAGTTTTATACAGTAACAGGTAACAATGTTTGAGGGATGTGATGTCCAGTGTTGGTGGAATCAGTGTAATTTAACTTGAGACATTGAAGAATCTCTTGTCTATCCCAGGCTCTTACCTTCGGTTTAGACCCTCACCTAGTTTAAAATTGGCCACTCACTGATATAAATAAACCAGTAACAATCCCGAAACCTCAGCGGGGATATTTGTTCCGATACTTAATGACGGTCCCAATTTCCACTGAAATTCTCAATCTGCAAATCCCAGAGGCTGTTTCGGGTTTGACAAACTGTGAAACAGATTGTTTTAAAAGCCGGAAAGAGGGAAAAACTGGTGGTTGATATGAAGTGTTATACATTATCTCTTTCTGTTTCAGATTTACAATTTCTCTTTGTGTGTTACTGGCAGGAGAGGCTATAACGGAGCCCAGTGACTGGGTAACGAGCTGCACTGAGTCATTGGCCTGTGTTACAGACCGGCTCGTTGGACCTGCTCATTTCGTGAACTCGCTGGTGTCTCAGCACGTGTGATGACTGAGTGAATCCCTTCCCACACACGGAGCAGGTGAAAAGTCTCTCCCCTGTGTGAGTGCGTCGATGTCTCAGCAGTTTGTTTGTGATTTTAAATCTCTTCCCACAGTCAGAACATTTAAAGGTCTCTCAGTGTGAACTTGCTGGTGTTTCAGCAGGGTGGATGACCGAGTGAATCTCTTCTTACACACGGAGCAGGAGAACGGCCTCTCCCCAGTGTGGGTGCATTGGTGTGTCAGCAGATTAATTTTGCTTTTATACCTCTTCCCACAGTCAGAACATTTAAAAGGTCTCTCATCGGAGTGAACTTGCTGGTGTGTCAGGAGGTGAGATGACCGAGTGAATCCCTTCCCACACACGGAGCAGGTGAATGGCCTCTCCCCAGTGTGAGTGCGTTGGTGTTTTAGCAGTTCAATTTTGCTTTTAAACCTCTTCTCACAGTCAGAACATTTAAAAGGTCTCACATCAGTGTGAACTCGCTGGTGTGTCAGGAGGTGAGATGACCGAGTGAATCCTTTCCCACACACAGAGCAGATGAACGGCCTATTCCCAGTGTGAGTGCGTTGGTGTTTCAGCAGTTCAATTTTGCTTTTAAACCTCTTCTCACAGTCAGAACATTTAAAAGGTCTCACATCAGTGTGAACTCGCTGGTGTGTCAGGAGGTGAGATGACCGAGTGAATCCTTTCTCACACACAGAGCAGATGAACGGCCTATTCCCAGTGTGAGTGCGTTGGTGTTTCAGCAGTTCAATTTTGCTTTTAAACCTCTTCTCACAGTCAGAACATTTCAAAGGTCTCTCATCAGTGTGAACTCGCTGGTGTGTCAGAAGCTCAGATGACCGAGTGAATCCCTTCCCACACACAGAGCAGGTGAACGGGCTCTCCCCAGTGTGAACTCGCTGGTGTGTCAACAGGGCGGATGACTGAGTGAATCCCTTCCCACACACGGAGCAGGTGAACGGCCTCTCCCCAGTGTGGGTACATTGGTGTGTCAGCAGATTCCTTTTGCATTTAAACCTTTTCTCACAGTCAGAACATTCAAAAGGTCTCTCCCCAGTGTGAACTCGCTGGTGTGTCAACAGGGTGGATGACCGAGTGAATCCCTTCCCACACACAGAGCAGGTGAACGGCCTCTCCCCAGTGTGAGTGCGTTGGTGTGACAGCAGATTACTGTTGCTTTTAAACCTCTTCTCACAGTCAGAACATTTAAAAGGTCTCTCATCAGAGTGAGCTCGCAGGTGTGTCAGGAGGTGGGATGACCGAGTGAATCCCTTCCGACACACGGAGCAGGTGAACGGCCTCTCCCCAGTGTGACTGCGTCGATGAGTTTCCAGCTCTGAAGGGGAATTGAATCCCTTCCCACAGTCCCCACATTTCCACGGTTTCTCCATGGTCCGGGTGTCCTTGTGTGTCTCCAGGTTGGACGATCAGTTGAAGCCTCGTCCACACACAGAACACGTGTATGGTTTCTCCCCGCTGTGAATGGTGCGATATTTTTTCTGGCTGTGGAATTGGGGAAAGCTCTTTCCACAGTCAGTGCACTGGAACACTCTCACTCGGGTGTGTGTGTCTCGGTGCTTTTCCACTCACACTGATGTTTGAAATCTTCTCCCACAGATAGAACAGACAAAAGTTTCTCCTTCCACATTCAAAGGTCGATGATATTCAGGTCCTGATGAATCGAGTGACTCTGTCAGATCTTGACGAGATCTTTGGTTTGAGTTTCCTTCTGCAAATCCTCCCCTGTAAATGGAGTTTATAAAAGTTATCACTGTAATTACAAGATAGAAATTCAGATCAGATAACTCTACTTTCTATGGAACATTATTTCCTCTCTCATTACTCAAACCTGAAAATCCCCCGTCCCACACACTCTCCCTCCTCCCTGTGCTGAAATCCAAACCCATTGCATCATTTTTCAGTAGCCCTGAACCATAAGTCGCTCCCCAACCGATCACCATTTCCCCTTCATTTACAGACGCTCCCTGACCGATCTCCATTTCTCCTTCATTTACAGACGCTCTCTGGCAGATCACCATTTCTCCTTCATTTACAGACGCTCCCTGACCGATCACCATTTCTCCTTCATTTACAGACGCTCCCTGACCGATCACCATTTCTCCTTCATTTACAGACGCTCCCTGACTGATCACCATTTCTCCTTCATTTACAGACGCTCCCTGACCGATCACCATTTCTCCTTCATTTACAGACGCTCCCTGACCGATCACCATTTCTCCTTCATTTACAGACGCTCCCTGACCGATCACCATTTCTCCTTCATTTACAGACGCTCCCTGACCGATCACCATTTCTCCTTCATTTACAGACGCTCCCTGACCGATCCCCATTTCCCCTTCATTTCCCGGCGGGTAGTGAGGGGGGGATAATGTTCACTGTTTTATATTCGGGTCTGGGGCCGCACTCGGGGTTTGTAAAGCCTGAGCCTGGGCCTGAGCCCGGACCCGGGCCCCGGGGTTTATTGAGCCTCTTGCTCCGATCCTCTGACCTGCACCGAACGCGCTCCTCCCGCAGCCTCGACTGGCCGCGCATGCTCAGGACACACTGCCCGATAATGAGTCACTACTGCGCCTGCGCACTGGGCTCCACTGATTCAAATAGGGCACAGTCTGAACCGCGCTGCATGCTGGTTGATGCAGCCGCCATTGATGATCTTAATATCAGACCGAAAAACAAAGACATTGGAAGCAGGGAGAGCGCGTTTGGACCAAAGAAAATAAAATAAACTGAAACCCCAGCTCTTCGTGCCATTTAAACCGGCACAAACACACAGCGCAGACGCTCCCCCATTTTGGTGAAATCCAGAAAATATTTTTTACGGTAACTTTTATTAATTTCGTTTTATTAAATGTTGCAACTGACGGGTTCAATTAATGTTTATTTTCGAACTGCACCTCAGGATGTCAGTTTCACCTCTCATCCCGTCCTGATGACTAAGGAGAGTTCCGGACCAATAGGAGGAGCGGAAATTGACTGGAGGGGTGGGCGGGTGAGGGGTGAGTTGGTCCTCCAACGAATCGGAGTGTGTGAGTGCGGCACAGAATGGGCGGGTCGAAGCCCAGATGTCCCTCATTGTCTGAAACATAATTTTTAAAACCTAATTTATCTTTAACTCCAGGAGACAACGCAACCTTTCTGTTGCGTCTTGAAACAGATCAAACCAGATGAGGTGGAGCAAACATTTCAACATTTGTCAGAAAAACACAGCCAACATGGCTCATTTGAGATAACTCAAGTCCACTGATAAAGGAAATGTAGTGGATGTTGTGTACATTGATTGTGAAAGGGTTTTTGGTAAGATGCAGGACAGGAGGCTTGTTGATAAAATTAATACTTACCATATTAAAAGGAATGAGGCATTGTGTGCAGGAAGTTGTTGAAAGGGCAGAAAACAGAAAGCAGTGGTTAATAGATTTTCTTCAGACTGGGGGGATGTAAACATTGGTGTGCCCCAGGGTCAGTGTTGGGACCATTGCTAATCTCAATATAGAGAATGATATGAGCTTGGGTTTGTGGGACATAAGGTGAAAATTTCTAGATGACTCCAAAATTGGCAGCGTGGGGAACTGTGAAGAGGAGTCAGTGACTTCATTGTGACGTCCACGGGTTAGTAAATGGACCAGGTGAAATTTAATGCAGAGAAATGTGACGTGATGCATTTTGAGAGGAAGAAAAATGAGATGAAATGTAAACTAAATGGTCAAAGTTTAAAAGTAGAGCAGCAGAGAGACTTAGGGATGGAAGGTTCTAAATAATGCATTGTCTTATTAATTAACAAGTCTGAGAGTCAGCAACTTTAATACCTCATTAAGAAATATATGAGCAAATTCTCTTTCCTCGACCATACCAGAGTAAACATGCAAATCCCCCGTGTAGACGAGATCAGCCCTCTGGATGGAACCACGGACTCCCTGATCTTGATCTCCGGTGTCTCCAGTCCCAACTGCCCCTTACTTCAGTATCCCCTCACTTTTATCCCCTATTGTGATCCATCTCTGTTACTGAAGCTGGAACTTCCCTAATCTGTGGTTTACAAGGACACATTGCAGTTACTTTTCTTCAGTAGTGTTCTCATGATCCCTGAACTACCCTGCTTAGTGTTAATTAGAATCATAGAATCATAGAAAATTTACAGCACAGAAGGAGGCCATTCAGTCCATTGTGTCCGCGCCAGCCGAAAATGAGTCACCCAGCCTAATCCCAGTTTCCAGCACTTGGTCCATAGCCTTGTAGGTCACGGCACTTCAGGTGCATATCCGGGTACCTTTTAAATGAGTTGAGGGTTTCTGCCTCTACCACCCTTTCAGGCAGTGAGTTCCAGACACCTACCAGCCTCTGGGTGAAAAATGTTTTCCTCAGCTCCTCAATAATCCTTCTACCAATCACTTTAAATCTATGCCCTGCCCCTTGTTTATTGACCTCTCTGCTCAGGGAAATCGGTCCTTCCTATCCAGCCTATCTCGGCCACACATAAATTTGGACACCTCAATTAAATCAATCCTCAGCCTCTTCTGTTTCAAAGAGAACAATCCCAGCCTATCCAATCTTTCCTCATAGCTAAAATTATCCAGTCCTGGCAACATCCTCGTAAATCTCCCCTGCACCCTCTCGAATGCAATTACACCCTTCCTGTATTGTGGTGACCAGAACTGTACACAGTACTCAAGTTGTGGCCTAACCATTGTTTTATACAGTTCCAGCATAACCTCCCTGCTCTTATATTCTATGCCGTGTCTAATGAAGGAAAGAATTCCATTTGCCTTGTTAACCACCTTATCTAACTGTCCTGCTACCTTCAGGGATCTGTGGACATGCATTCCAAGGTCCCTCACTTCTTCTACACCTTTCAGTATCCTCCCATTTATTGTGTGCTCCCTTGCCTTATTTGCCGGCCCCAAATGCATTACCTCACTCTTCTCCGGATTAAATTCCATTTACCATTTTTCTGCCCACCTGACCAGTCCATTGATATCTTCCTGCACTCTACAGCTTTCCTCCTCACTATCAACCATGCGGCCAATTTTGTATCATCTGCAAACTTCTTGATCAAGCCCCCTACATTTAAGTCCAAATCATTAATACACATCACAAAAAGCAAGGGACCGAGTACTGAGCTCTGCGGAACCCCACTGGAAACAGCCTTCCAGTCAAAAAAACATCCCTTGATCATTACCCCTTTCTTCCGGCCACTGAGCCAATTTTGGATCCAACCTGCACCTGGTTATCAGTATCTCAGTTTGGAGATTCAAACACGCACAGCCCACCAAACAAACTAGTTATTTTTTTCGCTATTCCCAATACTCTGGAATGCAGGCAGCTGGAGGCAGATCTTAAAATAGCTCCTGCCCCCCTCCCGGGGAGGAACGGCCAGTCCTGTTCCAGCATCACGCTGGGCGAGTTTGGGAAACACACGGACATGGAGCAGTTGGGATGATGTGGAGATGCCGGTGATGGACTGGGGTTGACAATTGTAAACAATTTTACAACACCAAGTTATAGTCCAACAATTTTTATTTGAAATCTACAAGCTTTCGGAGGCTTTCTCCTTCGTCAGGTAAATGTTCAGGAGCTCCTCGAAGCCTACGCATTTATACATATAGAACAATACATGGTGTTCACAGACTGCCCCTGCAACTGCCCGTTGCCAAGGCAATCACCGTGTTCAGACAGAGAGGTGTCACCGACAGAACCCCCAAATACACATTCAACAAAAAAACAAACAGGAAAAAAAAGAGAGGCAGAAACATCCGGAAGGCAGAGAAAGCCAGCAAATGACCCATTATATTAAAAACAGATAGCTTTTGTTCGCTGGTGGGGTAACGTGTAGCGTGACATGAACCCAAGATCCCGGTTGAGGCCGTCCTCATGGGTGCGGAACTTGGCTATCAATTTCTGCTCGACGATTTTGCGTTGTCGTGTGTCTCGAAGGCCGCCTTGGAGAACGCTTACCCGAAGATCGGTGACTGAATGTCCCTGACTGCTGAAGTGTTCCCCGACTGGGAGGGAACCATCCTGTCTGGCGATTGTTGCGCGGTGTCCGTTCATCCGTTGTCGCAGTGTCTGCATGGTCTCGCCAATGTACCATGCTCCGGGGCATCCTTTCCTGCAACGTATGAGGTAGACAACGTTGGCCGAGTCACAGGAGTATGAACCGTGCACCTGGTGGGTGGTGTCCTCTCGTGTGATGGTGGTATCTGTGTCGATGATCTGGCATGTCTTGCAGCGGTTACCGTGGCAGGGTTGTGTGGTGTCGTGGACGCTGTTCTCCTGAAAGCTGGGTAATTTGCTGCGAATGATCGTCTGTTTGAGGTTGGGTGGCTGTTTAAAGGCGAGTAGTGGAGGTGTGGGGAAGGCCATAGCGAGGTGTTCGTCGTCTGTTTTTAATATAATGGGTCATTTGCTGGCTTTCTCTGCCTTCCGGATGTTTCTGCCTCTCTCTTTTTTTCCTGTTTGTTTTTTTGTTGAATGTGTATTCGGGGGTTCTGCAGGTGACACCTCTCTGTCTGAACACGGTGATTGCCTTGGCAACGGGCAGTTGCAGGGGCATTCTGGAAACACCATGTATTGTTCTATATGTATAAATGCGTAGGCTTCGAGGAGCTCCTGAACATTTACCTGACGAAGGAGAAAGCCTCCGAAAGCTTGTAGATTTCAAATAAAAATGGTTGGACTGTAACTTGGTGTTGTAAAATTGTTTACAATGAAGCAGTTGGGACTGGGATTATCAGGGGGTCACATCAGATGGACGAGTGGCATCTTGTCGATATTGTGAGTGATGTTGGGACTGAAAACTTGTCCGTCAAAGCGGAGAGCGATTTGACGAGCGCGGCTCTGGTGACTCTCTCTCTCTCTCTCTCACCCTCCGCAAAGTGCTTCAGCCCGGCCTTCGGGAATCTCGTTTCTTATTCCTGAATTTTGCCTCGGGCCAGTGCAGGGAAAGTTTTTATTAATGATCCAGTTTTCAGACTGATCGTGGTGTGAAAAGATGGGAAATACAGAATGTGAACTTGCACTGGATTACATGAGAAGTGTTTCATTTTGGACTCTGTATAAATTCAGTATCTTTTTTTGAAAATACACATTATTAAAATGAGTTTCTTTGTGTCTCACATTCCCCTTAAAGTTCTTTCATCCCCAGGGTCCTCACTCACCTCCTGTTAGTTCACAGTTGACTTCTGCTCAATTAGCCGGTGGTGGGAATTAAGAAATGATTTCAATTTGAATTAACAGTTAATTCAAAAAGCAGCCACTTTAATTTAAGAGCAGCGGAGGCTGTAAAGGTTCGACAGGAATAAACCAGGCCTGGACTCGCAAGGAACAGAGATTGTGCCTTAAAACAATAAACCGTTTTGTTTTTCCAAAATAATTTCTCAGAGACGCCGTTTCTTGTAAAAAGGGAAGAAAATTTGATCCGTTTGCCTTTCTCTCCCGACCTTTCCTGGGCCGTGAGGTCGAACAGCTTCTATCAGGTCACTGGTGCCAGGCCTGGGCACCAGTTAGACCTGCGTTGCCCACGCTGAGGAGGAGACACTGTGCTTTCCCTGGCGGTTATAAGGCGTCCAAAATCAGAATACCAGGTTAATAGCACAGGGGATGGAGATGTCACCGGTGGACACAATGCCTGGACTTTCCGGCAACAGGGTGAGGGCGGGAATTCTGCCCATCGCCCCCTGACCGCACCATGGTCATTACCCAGTTTCCTGGGTCAGCGGCCATTAGTCACGGTGGGCCCCGGCCCCTGATGGAAATTCCACCGGCGAGCAGCAGCCCAGCGGCCCCCGGGGAACTTGTCGCTGTTGCTGCAGCATGCGAGGATGTGAAAGGCATCGAGCCTCCTGCCCCAGGCCCAAGGAGAGGCCTCAGGGAGAAGGGAAATGTGCCGGGAGCCCAGGACCCCCCGCTCCCCCCCAACCCCGCTCCTCTCCCCCACCTACCCGGCAGGGGCTGGGTGAGCTGCCCGGGCTGTCCGAGCCCTGTCCCCACCTACCCGGCAGGGGCCGGGTGAGCTGCCCGGGCTGTCCGAGCCCTGTCCCCACCTACCCGGCAGGGGCCGGGTGAGCTGCCCGGGCTGTCCGAGCCCTGTCCCCACCTACCCGGCAGGGGCCGGGTGAGCTGCCCGGGCTGTCCGAGCCCTGTCCCCACCTACCCGGCAGGGGCCGGGTGAGCTGCCCGGGCTGTCCGAGCCCTGTCCCCACCTACCCGGCAGGGGCCGGGTGAGCTGCCCGGGCTGTCCGAGCCCTGTCCCCACCTACCCGGCAGGGGCCGGGTGAGCTGCCCGGGCTGTCCGAGCCCTGTCCCCACCTACCCGGCAGGGGCCGGGTGAGCTGCCCGGGCTGTCCGAGTCCTGTTCTGACACAACACACTCCCGACTCCAGCTTTCAGTTGAAAATTAATTTTATTCTTGGAATGAGTTTGTAAAGATTCCCAAAGACTGGAATGGTTTAGACAGGGACTGGGAGAGGCCGCAGTCTCTGGCCACTCACGCAGGGAGCAGGAGGAGGAGAGGCGAGTTTTCGAAGTTTGAGCCGCCCAAACGGTCCAAGTTTCACTCTGTCCCTGCCTCGAACCTCCGAGGGTCGAACTGCTCGGGCTCCGCACCTCCCCTGGGCCTGCAGTGGGCCAACGCCATGCGGTGTTGAAAGACACGGGGAGAGCTGCACTTGCTCGCGGCAGAGAACTTATTAAAAGCACGTAAAGCCCCTGGTCAAGATGGGCATCACACAGCAGGTCTGACTGGCAACCTTCACACGAGCAGCACATTTAAATCAGGGTGTTGGACAGACTGTGAACGGGCACTGATCAAACTGGAGTCTCCAATGTCAGATACAGGCCCCAAATTACCCACCCGGATTCATTGTCAAAACAGTCCCGAACCCTCACATCACATTCTCACAGAGTGTTTGGTGCAGCCATTTAACTTGGTGCTGGTGGATCAACACAGAGGGGAAAAGTGAACCCCATTTTGCTCACTGAAACTATTCTGGACTGACTGTCACAAGGACACGGCCCTGCCTTAAATAACTAGTCGAGCTGCTGTGGCCTCACCCAGGGGGAGCAGGACCACCGGGGGCCCTCGGATGATGCGAGGTTTGATAGCGGGGATAATCGCGGCCCGCAGAATGTTAGCCGAAGGTGGGGGTGCGAGGGGCCAGGCCTGGGGGGGGATTGAGGGGCAGGCCCGGGGATCGAGGGGCAGGCCCGGGGGGGAGTCGAGGGGCAGGCCCGGGGGGCGAGGGGCGAGGGGCAGGCCCGGGGGGGAGTCGAGGGGGGGGCGAGGGTTAGAGGGGAGCAGGGTTCGATCAGAGGACACAGATTTACTGTAATTTTGGAAAGAACCAGATGGGAGAGGAGGAGAATTCTCTCTTTACGCAGCGAGTTGTTCTGATCTGGAATGCGCGGCCTGAAAGGGCGGTGGAGGCAGATCGAGTAATAACTTTCAAAAGGGAACAGGACAAATATTTGAAGGGGAGAAATCTGCAGGACCGCGGGGAAAGAGCAGGGGGGAGTGGGACTAATTGGAGAGCTGTTTCAAAGAGCCGGCACAGGCACGATGGGCCGAACGGCCTCCTCCTGTGCTGTAAGATCCTATGAGGTTCAAGGTGCAGCGGGGTCAGGGTGGAGCGGCTGTCACCAGCTCTGCCTGATGACCATCAGGTGAAGTCCAACACAGTGAAGGAAATGCAGCCCCCAGTGCACTCTCCCTCCCTGCAACATTCCTCCAGGAATCCACTCGACACTGTGCAGCATCACACCGGCAAATGAGTTGGAGAGGAACTTCTACAAACGTCAGATTTTTCCCAAAGAAGTTCGGACGTTTGTCTCTCTCTCTCTCTCCTGGGGAGCGACGGGGCCGGGTGGAATTAATCCCAGTACCTTCCGAAAACAATCAATCAATCATCGAAAGCTCAGGGCAGCGAACACTATTGGTCCCACCTCCTGATCCAGGGCATGTCTGAGGATACTGATTGTTTCCAGGACTCCCTCAGACTGGTCTGAAACACCGACCGGGGGCCAATTACTGACTGCAATGCTACGAATTAAAACACAACCTACAGTTTAAATGTTCAAAGCACCCCATTTAATATAAAGAGACATTATTGTAAATTAACCCCACCCACTGAACACTCTCCAGGCACAGACACACACACACGGGCCAACGTTTTACACACACACACACATCGTCGTTACTCAATGAGCTTCTTGGCTTTGAAGAAGCGTCGCAGGTAGAAGACCTGCCAGGTGGCCAGGCCGACGAGGCAGCACATGGAGAAGATGCTGAAATACAGGACACGAGCACTGGTGGACTCTGCACGGAGGGAGAGAGAGAGAGAGGGGGGCCCATCAAACAGGTTGGAGGAGTGGATTCAATCTGCACTAAGATCACTTCACTGAAGGCAGCCCTCCCTCTTCCTTTCACCTTGCTGCCCCGAGCACCGTTTCCCTGCTCCTGGGTCACTGCTGCTCCGAGTCTGGCCTTTGGTCGATGCCTGGGGTCACTCCCTCCCCCGAACCCCCATCCTGGATCCACTCTCGCTAAACAGCTCAGGTGAGAGCAGGGACATGGCAGGCCTTTCATGGGAGCGTCACTCTGTCCACAACTGACACCCTGTCCCTTTCTAACAGGTCAATCCTATCACCGAGAATCTTACAGCACAGGAGGCCTCTCGGCCCATCGTGCCTGTGCTGGCTCTTTGAAAGAGCTGTCCCATTAGTCCCACTCCCCTGCCCTTTCCCCATAGCCCTGCAAATGTTTCCTTTCAGTGTTTATCCAATTCCCTTTTGAAAGTTATTATTAAATCTGCTTCCACCGACCTTTCAGGCAGCGCATTCCAGATCATAACTCGCTGCGTAAAATAAAACCCTCATCGCCATCTGGTTCTTTTGCCAATTACCTTAAATCTGTGTCTTCTGGTTACCGACCCTTCTGCCACTGGAAATAGTTTCTCTTTATTTAATCTATTAAAACCCTTCATAATTTTGAACACCTCTATTAAATCTCCCCGTAACCTTCTCTGCTCTAAAGAGAACAATCCCAGTTTCTCGACATAACTGAAATCCCTCATCCCTGGTACCATTCTAGTAAATCTCCTCTGCACCCTCTCCAAGGCCTTGACATCCTTCCTAAAGTGTGGTGCCCAGAATTGGACACAATACTCCAGCTGAGGCCTAACCAGTGTTTTATAAAGGTTTAGTATAACTTCCTTGCTTTCGTACTCGATGCCTCTATTAATAAAGCCCAGGATCCTGTATGCTTTTTTTAACAGCCTTCTCAATTTGTCACCTTCAAGGATTTGTGTCTGTGCACTCCCCAGGTCTCTCTGTTCCTGCATTCCCTTTAAAATTGTACCATTTAGTTTATATTGCCTCTCCTCATTCTTCCTACCAAAATGTATCACTTCACACTTCTCTGCATTAAATTTCATCTGCCATGTGTCTGCCCATTCCACCAGTCTATGTCCTCCTGAAGTCTGTTACTATCCTCCACATTGTTTACTACATTTCTGAGTTTCGTATCATCTGCAAAGTTTGAAATACCCTGAATACCCAAGTGCAAGTCATTAATATATATCCAAAAGAGCAGTGGTCCTAATACTGACCCCTGGGGAACACCACTGTATATTTCCCTCCAGTCTGAAAAACAACTGTTCACCACGACTCTCTGCTTTCTGTCCTTTAGCCAATTTTGTAACCATGCAGCCACTGTCCCTTTAATCCCAGGGGCTTCAAATGATCCCTTCTGTCTCTGGACCCCGTTTATACCGTCCTTCCCCAAAAACTTATTCCACAACTCTGCCCTCTGGTGTAGAAAGGTCCCAGCCCTCTGACTCCAACTCCCTGGTTTAGATGAGTGGAGGCCTCCAGCCCATGGAGCACCCCATCTGACGGCCCATGAAAGGACTCTGTGTTTTCCCTCCGCTACCCTACTGAGAGCCTCCCCTCCGGGTGTTCCATCCTGCCCACACTCGCCCCAGTTTGTACACACGTTCCCTTATCCTGCAGTCAAACTTGGAATGAAAATATGCAGAATCTTATCTGCCTCTACAAGGCCCCCTTGTCAGAAGATGGTGAGTTCGAGCCCCACTCCAGAGACTCGAGCACCTAATCCAGGCCGACACTCCCAGTGCAGTACTGAGGGAGTGCCGCACTGTCTGAGGTGCCGTCTTTCCGCTGAGATGTTAAAATGAGTCCCTGCCTGCCCCTCTCAGGTGGACATAAAAGATCCCACGGCCACTAATGGGAGAAGAGCAAAATTCTCTCCTGGGCCTTCTGGCCAATATTTATCCCTCAACCAACGCCACTAAAACACAGATTATCTGGTCATTATCACAACGCTGTTTGTGGGATCTTGCTGTGCGCAAGTTGGCTGCCTGTTCCCTAAATTGCAACAGTGACTACACTTCAAAATAGTACATTACTGGCTATAAAGTGATCTGGGACGTCCCGAGGTCGTGGAAGGAGCGAAATAAATGTACGTTTTTAAAAACTAAGTCCCTTTGACACTGGGGATCAGTCCTGCAGTCCTTTTAACCCCTGGCCCCCAAGCTCTAGACCACCCCTCTTCACTCCGAGGGCTCATGGAGGGCAGTTGGGGCAAGGGATGCTTTGCCACAAAGTGCCTCAAGCAGAGCCCACTGCATCTTTCACAGGACGACTGGATAACCGTATGAAGCTGAGGCTCGTGCTATGGGGGAGAGAAGGGGAGATGGGCTTATGTCCCGGGAGGTGGAGGGAGCTAAAACCCACAAACTTCTGACTCGGAGGGGTGAGTGACGCTGACCGAGGAACGAGACAGGGTCCCTGAGACCGAGAGCAGTAAGTGGAGAAGGGGCGGGTGTTGCAGACTGAAGCCTGTGCTGGGTGCTCCTACCATTGGTGTCCCTCATCTCTTCCTCTCGCTGCTTCATGTCGGCAAAGTCATTGACGATCGACTCTGACAGATCCTCCAATCGTCGCAGCTCCACCTCAAGTGGCTTCAGCTTCTCCGCCTTGGCGATCTGGGCAGGGAGAAAGAGAGAGAGAGCCGGTCTGTAAGATCGGACAAAGATGTAGTAAATCCATTGTTGACTTGAGAGACCCACACGAAAGAAAGGATATTGAAGCACTGGAGGCGAGGGGAGGGGTTGTAGAGAGGGACTAGGTTCTTAACACTCCCAATCTTGTTTCTTGATATCACGTGGAGTGAATCAAATTGGCTGAAGACTGGCTTCTGTGATGGTGGGGATATCGGGAGGAGGCTGAGATGGATCATCCACTTGGCACTTCTGGCTGAAGATGGTTGCAAACGCTTCAGCCTTGTTTTTGCACTCACGTGCTGGACTCTGCCATCATTGAGGATGGAGATGTTTATAGAGCCTCCTCCTCCCGTTAGTTGTTTAATTGTCCACCACCATTCACAACTGGATGTGGCAGGACTGCAGAGCTTTGATCTGATCCGTTGGTTGTGGAATCGCTTAGCTCTGTCTATAGCATGTTGCTTCTGCTGTTTACCATGCATGTAGTCCTGTGTTGTAGCTACACCAGATTGGCACCTCATTTTTAGATACGTCTGGTGGTGCTCCTGGCATGCTCTTCTACACTCCTCATTGAACCAGGGTTGATCCCCTGGCTTGCTGGTAATGGTGGAGTGAGGAAAATGTCGGGCCATGAGGTTACAGATTGTGCTGGAATACAATTCCACTGCTGCTGATGGCCCACAGCGCCTCATGGATGCCCAGTTTTGAGCTGCTAGATCTGTTCTGAATCTATCCCATTTCGCACGGTGATAGTGCCACACAACACGTTGGATGGTGTCCTCATTGCGAAGACTTCGTCTCCACGAGGACTGTGCGGTGATCACTCCTACCAATACTGTCATGGACAGGTAGATTGATGAGGACGAGGTCAAGTAGGTTTTTCCCTCGTGTTGGTTTGCTCATCACCTGCCGCAGGCCCAGTCTGGCAGCTGTGTTGCTAACAGTCCTTTTATACTTGTTTTAACTGTATGATTCATTTGTTTTATTCCTTATGCCATGTGCATTTGTGTATAGAACTCTTATTTGGGCAACAGACCCTGCTCTGCCCTACTAGACCACATCTAGGATACTGTGTGCAGTTTTGGTCTCCTTATTTAAGGAAGGACATAATTGCTTTGGAGGCGGTTCAGAGGAGCTTCACTCGACTGATTCCTGGGATGAGGGGGTTATCTTATGAGGAAAGGTTGGACAAGTTGGGCCTGGACACACTGGAGTTTAGAAGAATGAGAGGTGATCTCATTGAAACATATAAGATCGTGAGGAGACTAGAAGGGGCAGATGCTGAGAGGATGTTTCCCCTTGTGGGAGAGACAAGAACTCGGGGACCACAGTTTAAAAATAAATGGTCTCCCATTTAAGACAGAGATGAGGAGAAACTTTTTCTCTCAGAGGGTGGTGAGTCTGTGGAACTCCCTTCCCCAGAGAGCGGTGGAGGCAGGGTCAGTGAATATTTTTAAGGCTGAGTTAGATCGATTCCTGATTAACAGGGAAGTCAAAGGTTATAGTAGATGGACAGGAAAGTAGGGTTGAGGTCACAATCAGATCAGCCATGATCTTATCAAATGGCAGAGGGGCCGAATGGCCGACTCCTGCTCTTAATTCGTAGGTTCTGATGCTGTTTTTCTCACTTCTTAAAAATATATCACACTTGTTTTTCATCACTGCTGTATTATTTTTTAATCAGTTATTTTATTATTTCCTGTATTTTTTGATGAACCTGAAGTATTTATATTACTTGTGCCACTATTTGTGACCTGGACTTTGCGCTCATCCCTTTTTCTTATCAGTGAGCTATTTTCCCTTTTATTATTATTTCTGCCCGAGCCCTCCCCGTACCCCAGGACCCCCCCCTCGGACTCACTCACCCGGGGGCAGGCGGCTCTCGAAGCAGATCTCGAACATGTCGTAGTCGTCAGTGGTGAAGGCGAATTTGCCCTTAGTCGCCTCCTCCTTCGAGTACAGGATGTGGCCGGAGGAGTCCGTCACCTGGGGGAGGGGAAACAGAGAGGTTACACCCTGGCTCCAGCCCGGAACTGTCCCCCACAGCTCCCTCCCCACACCACCCTCCCAATGGTGGAAAGGTACAAAAAGATCATTAAAAAGGATAATGGAACGTTGGCCTTTATCTCGAGGGCTGGAATACAAAGAGGTGGAAGTTATATTACAGCTGGACAGAGCTCTGGTCAGACCCCATCTGGAGACACTGCGTCCAGTTCTGGGCACCGTCCCCTCAGGAAGGATATATCGGCCTCGGAGGGGGTGCAGTGCAGATTCACCAGAATAACACCGGGGCTAAAAGGGTTAAATTACGAGGACAGGTTGCAGAGACGAGGCTTGTATTCCCTCGAGTGTAGAAGATTAAGGGGTGATCGAATCGAGGGGTTTAAGATGATTAAAGGATTTGATGGGGTCGATAGAGAGAAACTATTTCCTCTGGTGGGGGGGGTCCAGAACAAGGGGGAATAATCTTAAAATTAGAGCCCGGCCGTTCAGGGGTGATGTCAGGAAGCATTTCTTCACACAAAGGGGAGTGGGAATCTGGAACTCTCTCCCCCGGAAAAGGGGGAGGCCGGGGGTCAATTGAAAATTTCAAAACTGAGATTGATGGATTTTTGTTGGGTGAGGGGATTAAAGGGAATGGAACCAAGGGGGGAAATGGAGTGAAATACAAATCAGACATGGTCGGACTGAATGGGGAACATGGTCGGACTGAATGGGGGACAAGCTCCCTCTCCACCCCCTCTCTCTCTCTCTCTCCACTCTCTCCCCTCCCTCTCTCCCCTCCCTCCCCCTCCCTTCCCCCCACACCCACCCCCTCCCCCCCACCCCCTTTCCCCCCCTCTCACCTCCCCCTCCCCTCCCCCCCCCACACCCACCCCCTTTCCCCCCCCTCTCCGCTCCCCTCCCCCCCCCACACCCACCCCCCCCACACCCACCCCCTTTCCCCCCCCTCTCCCCTCCCCTCCCCCCCTCTCCCCTCCCCCCCTCCCCCTCCACCCCCTCCCCCCCCACCCACCCCCTCCCCCCCCCACACCCACCCCCCTTCCCCCCCCCACACCCACCCCCTTCTCCCCCCCACACCCACACCCTTCCCCCCCCCACACCCACCCCCTTTCCCCTCCCCCCCCCACACCCACCCCCTTTCCCCTCCCCCCCCCACACCCACCCCCTTTCCCCTCCCCCCCCCCACACCCACCCCCTTTCCCCTCCCCCCCCCCCACACCCACCCCCTTTCCCCACTCCCCCCCACACCCACCCCCTTTCCCCTCCCCCCTCTCCCCCCCACACCCACCCCCCTTTCCCCTCCCCCCCTCTCCCCCCCACACCCACCCCCTTTCCCCTCCCCCCCTCACACCCACCCCCTTTCCCCCCCCCACACCCACCCCCTTTCCCCCCCCCCACACCCACCCCCTTTCCCCTCCCCCCTCTCTCTCCCCCCTCCCCCCTCTCTCCCCCCCACACCCACCCCCTTTCCCCTCCCCCCCCTCCCTCCCCCCTCCCCCCTCTCTCCCCCCCACACCCACCCCCTTTCCCCTCCCCCCCCACACCCACCCCCTTTCCCCTCCCCCCTCTCCCCCCCCACACCCACCCCCTTTCCCCCCCCACACCCACCCCCTGTCCCCCCCCCCACACCCACCCCCTTTCCCCCCCCCCACACCCACCCCCTTTCCCCCCCCCACACCCACCCCCTTTCCCCCCCCCACACCCACCCCCTTTCCCCTCCCTCCCTCCCTTCCCCCCCCCACACCCACCCCCTTTCCCCTCCCTCCCTCCCTTCCCCCCCCCACACCCATCCCCTTTCCCCTCCCCCCCCTCCCTCCCTCTGCCCCCCCTCCCTCCCTCTCCCCCCCTCCCCTCTCTCTCTCCCCCCCTCCCTCCTCTCTCTCCCCCCCCGCTCTCTTCCCCCCCCCTCTCGCTCTCTTCCCCCCCCCCTCTCGCTCTCTTCCCCCCCCCCTCTCTCTCTCCCCCCCCCCCCTCTCTCTCTCCCCCCCCTCCCTCTCTCTTCCCCCCCCTCCCTCTCTCTTCCCCCCCCTCCCTCTTCCCCCCCCTCCCTCTCTCTTCCCCCCCCTCCCTCTCTCTTCCCCCCCCTCCCTCTCTCTTCCCCCCCCTCCCTCTCTCTCCCCCCCCTCCCTCTCTCTTCCCCCCCCTCCCTCTCTCTCCCCCCCCTCCCTCTCTCTCTCCCCCCCCTCCCTCTCTCTCTCCCCCCTCCCCCTCTCTCTCTCCCCCCCCCCCTCTCTCTCTCCCCCCCCCCCTCTCTCTCTCCCCCCCCCCCTCTCTCTCTCCCCCCCCCCCCCTCTCTCTCTCCCCCCCCCCCTCTCTCTCTCCCCCCCCCCCTCTCTCTCTCCCCCCCCCCCTCTCTCTCTTCCCCCCCCTCCCCCTCTCTCTCTTCCCCCCCCCCTCTCTCTCTCTTCCCCTCTCTCTCTTCCCCCCCCCCCCCCTCCCTCTCCCCTCCCTCCCCCTCTCTCCCCCCCCTCCCCCTCCCTCCCCTCCCCCCCTCCCCCCTTGAGGTGGGGGCGGGCGGCCGGCTGTTCGCTCAGCTCGGACTCTCCGCTCACCAGCCTGTCCTTGTGGATCTCCTCCCGCAGACACTTCCTGGCGTTGGACGGCAGCTGGAAGGAGATGGCGCCGGCGGCCAGCAGCTGGTTCAGGGCGGCGAGGGGCAGGAGCAGGGCGGGGGGAGGAGGTGAGGGCCTGAGGCCGGGGACTGGGAGTCGGGGAGGGGCCTGAGGCCGGGGACTGGGAGTCGGGGAGGGGCCTGAGGCCGGGGACTGGGAGTCGGGGAGGGGCCTGAGGCCGGGGACTGGGAGTCGGGCCTGAGGCCGGGGACTGGGAGTCGGGGAGGGCCTGAGGCCGGGGACTGGGAGTCGGGGAGGGGCCTGAGGCCGGGGACTGGGAGTCGGGGAGGGCCTGAGGCCGGGGACTGGGAGTCGGGGAGGGGCCTGAGGCCGGGGACTGGGAGTCGGGGAGGGGCCTGAGGCCGGGGACTGGGAGTCGGGGAGGGGCCTGAGGCCGGGGACTGGGAGTCGGGCCTGAGGCCGGGGACTGGGAGTCGGGGAGGGCCTGAGGCCGGGGACTGGGAGTCGGGGAGGGCCTGAGGCCGGGGACTGGGAGTCGGGCCTGAGGCCGCTCTCGGGTCGCTCGGTTCCTGCGCGGTTTCCAGGGGCAACGGATTCCGGGCCCAGGCCCAGCGACCGTTACTATGGGCGGCCTGGTATTATGGGATGGAGGGAGAGGCCTGTCCCCAACTTTAGTTCTTTAAATGTGGACGCCGGGCAGGGTGGGATGTGTCGGAGGTCCCCGGGGTGTTTGGGTCACGGGGGGAGGGGGGAGGGGGGAGACAGGCTGAGGGTGGGGGAGACAGGCTGAGGGTGGGGGGGACTCGGTTTGGGGTGAGGGAAGAGGGGGAGACAGGCTGAGGGTGGGGGGGACTCGGTTTGGGGTGAGGGAAGAGGGGGAGACAGGCTGAGGGTGGGGGGGACTCGGTTTGGGGTGAGGGAAGAGGGGGAGACAGGCTGAGGGTGGGGGGGACTCGGTTTGGGGTGAGGGAAGAGGGAGAGACAGGCTGAGGGTGGGGGGGACTCGGTTTGGGGTGAGGGAAGAGGGGGAGACAGGCTGAGGGTGGGGGAGACAGGCTGAGGGTGGGGGGGACTCGGTTTGGGGTGAGGGAAGAGGGGGAGACAGGCTGAGGGTGGGGGGGACTCGGTTTGGGGTGAGGGAAGAGGGAGAGACAGGCTGAGGGTGGGGGGGACTCGGTTTGGGGTGAGGGAAGAGGGGGAGACAGGCTGAGGGTGGGGGGGACTCGGTTTGGGGTGAGGGAAGAGGGGGAGACAGGCTGAGGGTGGAGGGGACTTGGTTTGTGGTGAGGGAAGAGGGGGAGACAGGCTGAGGGTGGGGGGACTCGGTTTGGGGTGAGGGAAGAGGGGGAGACAGGCTGAGGGTGGAGGGGACTCGGTTTGGGGTGAGGGAAGAGGGGGAGACAGGCTGAGGGTGGGGGGGACTCGGTTTGGGGTGAGGGAAGAGGGGGAGACAGGCTGAGGGTGGGGGGGACTCGGTTTGGGGTGAGGGAAGAGGGGGAGACAGGCTGAGGGTGGGGGGGACTCGGTTTGGGGTGAGGGAAGAGGGGGAGACAGGCTGAGGGTGGGGGGAGACTCGGTTTGGGGTGAGGGAAGAGGGGGAGACAGGCTGAGGGTGGGGGGGACTCGGTTTGGGGTGAGGGAAGAGGGGGAGACAGGCTGAGGGTGGGGGGGACTCGGTTTGGGGTGAGGGAAGAGGGGGAGACAGGCTGAGGGTGGGGGGGACTCGGTTTGGGGTGAGGGAAGAGGGGGAGACAGGCTGAGGGTGGGGGGGACTCGGTTTGGGGTGAGGGAAGAGGGGGAGACAGGCTGAGGGTGGGGGGACTCGGTTTGGGGTGAGGGAAGAGGGGGAGACAGGCTGAGGGTGGGGGGGACTCGGTTTGGGGTGAGGGAAGAGGGGGAGACAGGCTGAGGGTGGGGGGACTCGGTTTGGGGTGAGGGAAGAGGGGGAGACAGGCTGAGGGTGGGGGGGACTCAGTTTGGGGTGAGGGAAGAGGGGGAGACAGGCTGAGGGTGGGGGGGACTCGGTTTGGGGTGAGGGAAGAGGGGGAGACAGGCTGTGAGGGTTTCAAATCAGTAAAATAGGTCCTTGAAATGTGGCTCATTCCAGCAGACAGGTCTCCTGGTCAAACCAGTCCTGCCCTGGGCTGTCCCTGGATTAACATGAGAACGGACAGGTCCCTGAGGGAGACACATTGAGATTCAGTCTAATATCTCAAATGATGTGGAGATGCCGGTGATGGACTGGGGTGGACAAATGTCAGGAATCTTACAACACCAGGTTATAGTCCAACAGTTTTATTTGAAAATCACAAGCTTTCGGAGGCTTTCTCCTTTGTCAGGTGAGTGTGGGATTCCATGAAAGGCACCGCTTTATAGTCAGAGCACAATGCCTGGTGATTACAGATAATCTTTCCAACTGCCCGTTGTCAAGGCAATCAAAGGAGTCGAATAGTGTTCAGACAGAGAGACACGACATACGGGACAATCAGTATATTAAGTAGTCCCGTATGTAACGTCTCTCTGTCTGAACACTATTCGACTCCTTTGATTGCCTTGACAACGGGCAGTTGGAAAGATTATCTGTAATCACCAGGCATTGTGCTCTGACTATGGAATCCCACACTCACCTGACAAAGGAGAAAGCCTCCGAGAGCTTGTGATTTTCAGATAAAACTGTTGGACTATAACCTGGTGTTGTAAGATTCCTTACATAATATCTCAAAGGCTGAAGCAGGGAGCTCCCCGGGGGGAGGGGATGGCCGTGTGTCTCGTCCCAAACCCTCCCCAGGGGCGGGGACAATCTCTCAGTCTGCCGGGGTCCTCCAGCCTGTCCTGAGTGTATTTCTCTCTCTGTCTCTCTCCCAACTTTTCTCTCTCTTCAGATTCTCTTGTTTGTAACCGGGATTTGTGTTTCAGTGTTGGGGCTGAGGGATTGTCGGTGTAACTGGGAGAGGGAGTGGGAGGGAGGGGGGAGAGAGAGGGGGGAGTGGGAGGAGAGGAAGCTCTGGGCTCTTGCTGTGCCTTTTTAATCCCTTGCTTTTGTGTTGTAATCAATTCCCTCTCTCCCCTCAGGAAACTTTTCGATGAAATGCTGCAAGGAGATGATCCAGGAAAGAGACATTTTGTGAGAAGGAGGAGGATGAGGGGGAATCCTGGGCCAAGAATCGTTCTCTCCGCTGGGGACTGACTGACTGAGACCTTCACCGCAGCCTGGACCCGATGGGGGCCACGTGAGTCATGTCTGGGTTACTCTGGGGTCACTGGGACATTCTGGGGATCACTGGGACATTCTGGGGACACTGGGGGATCACTGGGACATTCTGGGGACACTGGGGGTTCACTGGGACATTGTGCAGGAGCTGACACTGAGACACACACTGACCGTCTGACAGTGCAGCGCTCCCTCAGTACCGACCGTCCAACTGAATATCACCATCTGTTCACTGCAAGTGCAACTTTTCAGAAATAACACAAAGTGGATCAAACTATTATTCAGAGGCTGACAATGTGACATATCTCGGGTCTTAATTGAAATTAAAAGCTCTTTCAGGGAGCGTCCTGCAGCACGCAGAGGGCCCAAATGTGAAAACAGCCTCCAAATGTTTTCTTAGTTTGAAGTTTAATTTTGAAAAGGTCACTGACAACTCAGAAAGAAATCGTGTTAATTCCGAAGCCATTTTGGGCCCCCATGTGAAATTGTATTGTAATGGAACCACACAGACACATGGGGAAGCTCGGGTGCAAACTGATTGGAATTTGAGATTTTAATCCCATATTCATTTGTGGCACAGCTCAGCTCAATTCAAACCCAATGTCTGTGCAAGGGACACGTGTCTCCTGACTGTACAGTCTGTGTCTGTGTGTGTGTGTGTGTCTCAGTCTCACTGGTCTCATAACATAACTTTAAAGCAGTAAAATTAACCAGAACTTGCTCCAAAGACAAAACCGATCCGCACCCATGAGGACGGCCTCAACCGGGATCTTGGGTTCATGTCACGCTGCACGTAACCCCACCAGCGAACAAAAGCTATCTGTTTTTAATATAACGGGTCATATGCTGGCTTTCTCTGCCTTCTGGATGTTTCTGCCTCTCTCTTTTCTGTTTTTATTTGTGTTGACTGTATATTCGGGGGCTCTGTAGGTAACACCTCTCTGTCTGAACACTGTGATTGCCTTGGCAACGGGCAGTTGCAAAGACTATCTGTAATCACCATGTATTGTTCTGTGATTTATAAATGCGTAGGCTTCGAGGAGTTCCTGACATTTACCTGAGGAAGGAGGAAGCCTCCAAAAGCTTGTAAATTTCAAATAAAATCGTTGGACTATAACTTGGTGTTGTAAAATTGTTTACAATTGTCAACCCCAGTCCATCACCGCATCTCCACATCATGGCTAAAACTGATCCAGATCTTGAAGGTGTGATGATTTCCTCCTTCTCTCTGCTCTGTTGGTGGGAGGCTCATTTCCAGTCCCAGGTTTTTGTATATTCCCCATGTCTGATGGGTTGGTTCCTGTGAACAGTTTGTCAGAGAGTGTTTCACTGCCTCAGGGTGTTTACAGAGAGTGCCTCAGGGTGTTTACAGTTTTTTTCCACACCGTTCACCTGAGGAAGGAGGAAGCCTCCGAAAGCTTGTGGAATTTAAAATAAATTTGTTGGACTATAACTTGGTGTTGTAAAATTGTTTAGAATTTACAGAGAGAGAGATAAGCAGCTCCCATCCTGGTCTGAAAGACCCAGTCAATGAGAGATTTATGAACAATCCAGCCCAGTGCAGTTAAACCTTGTCCCCCATTAATCCAAACACACCATATTGTGAGCAAAATTCAATATTTCACAGGGCCAGTGAGTCCAAGACACAGATTGTACCCACCTCCCTAAACTCAACTCCTTACTGTAAAAAGTGTCTGTCAAAACACAGCCCGTTTAGGGACTGAACCCCTCAAATAACCGTTACACTCAACATTGCAATCTCTCAGTGAATCATTCCCTTTTACCCACTGTGTGCTGTACATGTACAGGAGCTAACACTGAGACACACACGGGCCGTACAGTACCTGAGTACTTTTCAATCAAGAGAAATTCAGAAAGACAACAGAGAGAGAGGGGCAGAGAGAGAGAAAAGGACAGAGAGAGAGGGGGAGAGAGGCAGAGAGAGAGAGAGAAAAAGGCAGAGCGGGGAGAGAGTCAGAGAGAGAAAGACAGAGAGGGTGAGAGAGAGAGGAGCGAGAGGCAGAAGGAGAGAGGGGGACAGAGAGAAAGAAAAAGAGAGAGAGAGGGGCAGAGAGTGTGGTAGAGAGGCAGAGAGTGGATTGGTCCTGCCTGGTGATTTACCCATTTCCCGCGAGCAGCCAGGCCTCTCTGGGCTGTTTAATGGCTTCTCACCAGCAAGGGGGGGGCCCCCATCTCCCACCTCGCAATAAACTCTTTCAATCAGATGCTTCCTCTCACCCTCACACATTCCCACTGTTGCAAGCCGCACACCCACAACTCACAGGTCACACACACTGGCACCTATTCAACCATGACAGGCACATCACCCAAACAACCACCAGGTCCCTCACCGACACACGTCCCGTTTTCTTGCAGGGAGTCCCCCCTCTCTCTGTCCCCCCTCTCTCTGTCCCCCCTCTCTCTGTCCCCCCTCTCTCTGTCCCCCCTCTCTCTGTCCCCCCTCTCTCTGTCCCCCCTCTCTCTGTCCCCCCTCTCTCTGTCCCCCCTCTCTCTGTCTTTTTCTCTCTCTGTCCCTCTCTCTCTCCCACTCTCTCTCTCTACCGCTATCTCTGTCACTCTCTCTCTCTCCCTCAGCCCTCTCACTGTCTTTTTCTCTCTCTCTCTCTGCCTCTCTCCATCCCTCTCTCTGTCCCCATCTCTCTCTTTCTTTTTCTCTCCACCTGTCTCTCTCTCTCTCTCTCTCTCCCCCCCTCGCTGCCGCTCTTCCTCTCTCTGTCCCTATCTCTCTCCCCCTGTCTCTCTCTCTCTCTCGCTGCCTCTCTCCCTTCTCTGTCTTTTTCTCTCTCTCTCTCTCTCTCTATCTTTTTCTCTGTCTCTCTGTCCCTCTCTCTCCCTCTGCCTCTTTGCCCCTCTCTCTCTCTGTCTCTCTCTCTGTCTTTTTCTCTCTCTCTGTCCCTCTCACCCCTCTCTTTCTCTCTCACCCCTCCCACTCTGTCTTTTTCTCTCTCTCTCTGTCTCTCCCCCTCTCTCTCACCCCCCCCTCTCTCTGCCTCTCTCCTGCTCTCACTCTGTCTCTCTCTCTTCCCCTCTCTTTCGCTGCCTCTCTTCCTCTCTCTGTCTTTTTCTCTCTCTCTCTCTCTCTCTCTCTCTCTATCTCTCTCTGCCTCTCTCTCTGTCTTATTCTCTGTCTCTCCCCCATCCTCTGTCGTTTTCGCTCTCTCCCTCTGCCTCTTTCCCCCTCTCTCTCTGTTTCTCTCTTTCTCTGTGTGTCTCTCTCTCTCTGCCTCTCTCCCTCGTCTCTCCGTCCTTTTCGCTCTCTCTATCCCTCTCTCCCGCTCTCTCTGTCTTTTTCTCTCTCTATCCCTCTCTCCATCATTCTCTCTCTCTCTCTGCCTCTCTCCTCCACTCTCTCTGTCCCTCCCTCTCTCAGCCTCTCTTCTCCTCTCTCTGACCTTTTCTCTCTCCCTCTCTCCCCCTCTCTCTCTCTGTTTTACTCTCTATCTATCTGTCCCCCTCGCTTTCTCGCTGCCTATCTCCCCCTCTCCCTCTGTCTTTTTCTCTCTCTGACCTTCTCTCTCTCTCTCTCTCTCTCTCTCTCTGTCCATTTCTCTCTCTCCCCCTCTCTCTCTCTCTCTCGGCCTCTCACACCCTCTGACACTGAGACACACATGGGCCGTACAGTACCAGACAGGAGTGAATCGTTCCCTTTTACCCACTGTGTACTATACATGTACAGGAGCTGACACTGAGACACACACAGGCCGTACAGTACCTGAGTACTTTCCTAACAAGAGAAATTCGGAAAGACAACAGAGAGAGAGGGACAGAGAGAGAGGGGGTGAGAGGCAGAGAGAGAGAGAGAGAGAGAGAGAGAGAAAAAGACAGAGCGGGGAGACAGAGAGAGAGGAGGCGAGAGGCAGAGAGAGAGAGAAAAAGATGGAGACAGGGTGAGAGAGAGGCAGAGAGTGAATTGGTACTGCCTGGTGATTTACCCGATTCCTGCGAGCAGCCAGGCCTCTCTGGGCTGTTTAATGGCTTCTCAACAGCAAGGGGGGCCCCCATCTCCCACCCACCAAAAAACTCTTTCAATCAGATGCTTCCTCTCATCCTCACACATTACCACTGTTGCAAGCCGCACACCCACAACTCACAGGTCACACACACTGGCAGCTATTCAACCATGACAGGCACATCACCCAAACACCCTGCAGGACCCTCACCGACACAAGTCCCGCTTTCTGGCAGGAGACCCCCTCACACTCTCTCTCCCCCTCGCTCTGTCTTTTTCTCTCACCCTCTGTTCGCTGTCTTTCTCTGCCTCTCTCCCCTCTCTGTCATTTTCTCTCTCTCTCTTTCTCTCTCTCTATCTCTCTGCCTCTCTCTGTTATTCTCTCTCTCTCCCCCCACTCTCTCTGTCTTTTTCTGTCTCTGCCTCTGTCTCTCTCTGCCTCTCTCCCCTTCTCTCTGTCCCTCTCTCTCCCTCTGCCTCTTTACCCCTCTCTCTGTCTCTCTCTCTCTGCCTCTCTCGCCCTGTCTTTGCCTTTTTCTCTGTCTCTCTCTCGCTCTCTTTCTATCTCTCTCTCCATCATTCTCTCTCTCTCTCTCCTCCTCTCCCTCTCTATCCCCCTCTCTCTCTCTCGGCCTCTCTTCCCCTCTCTGACTTTTTCTCTCTCTCTCTCCCCCTCGCTCTCTTTCTCTCTCTCTCTGTTTTTCTCACGACCTATCTGTCCCCCTCGCTGTCTCTCTGCCTATCTCCCACTCTCCCGCTGTGTTTTTCGCAATCTGTCTCTCTCTCTCTCTCTCTCTCTCTCTCGCTGTTACTCTCTCTCTCTCTCTCTCTATCTCTGTCACCCTCTCTCTGTCTCGGCCTCTCACACCTTTGACACTGAGACACACACGGGCCGTACAGTACCAGACAGGAGTGAATCGTTCCCTTTTACCCACTATGTACTGTACATGTACAGGAGCTGACACTGAGACACACACGTGCCGTACAGTACCAGACAGGAGTGAATCGTTCCCTTTAACCCACCATGTACTGTACATGTACAGGAGCTGACACTGAGACACACAGTAACAAACTTTATATGGTATCAGGAGTTAACCCCTTACATGCTGTTTCTAGCAATACAAAAATATAAGTTAAAGAAGATGGTGGGGAGGGCAGGAATGCTGTGCACCCAATCGCTCATCTCTGCCCAGCTCCGTCATGCCAGAATATCAGCATCTGTTCGAGCCCAAATTCCTCCCTTCGTTCATTGCAAGTGCAACTTTTCAGAAATAACACAAAGTGGATCAAACTATTATTCAGAGGCTGACAATGTGACATATCTCGGGTCTTAATTGAAATTAAAAGCTCTTTCAGGGAGCGTCCTGCAGCACCCAGAGAGCCGAAATGTGAAAACAGCCTCCAAATGTTTTCTTAGTTTGAAGTTTAATTTTTGAAAAGGTCACTGACAACTCAGAAAGAAATCGTGTTAATTCCGAAGCCATTTTGGGCCCCCATGTGAAATTGTATTGTAATGGAACCACACAGACACATGGGGAAGCTCGGGAGCAAACTGATTGGAATTTGAGATTTTAATCCCATATTCATTTGTGGCACAGCTCAGCTCAATTCAAACCCAATGTCTGTGCAAGGACCACGTGTCTCCTGACTGTACAGTCTGTGTGTGTGTGTGTGTGTGTGTGTCTCAGTCTCACTGGTCCCATAACATAACTTTAAAGCAGTAAAATTAACCAGAACCTGCTCCAATGACAAAACCGATCCAGATCTTGAAGGTGTGATGATTTCCTCCTTCTCTCTGCTCTGTTGGTGGGAGGCTCATTTCCAGTCCCAGGTATTTGTCTATTCCCCATGTCTGATGGGTTGGTTCCTGTGAACAGTTTGTCAGAGAGTGTTTCACTGCCTCAGGGTGTTTACAGAGAGAGAGAGAGAAGCAGCTCCCATCCTGGTCGGAAAGACCCAGTCAATGAGAGATTTATAAAACAATCCAGCCCAGTGCAGTTAAACCTTGTCCCCCATTGATCCAAACACACCATATTGTGAGCAAAATTCAATATTTCACAGGGCCAGTGAGTCCCAGACACGGATTGTACCCACCTCCCTAAACTAAACTCAACTCCTTACTGGAAAAAGTGTCTGTCAAAACACAGCCCGTTTAGGGACTGAACCCCTCAAATAACCGTTACACTCAACATTGCAATCTCTCAGTGAATCGTTCCCTTTTACCCACTGTGTGCTGTACATGTACAGGAGCTCACACTGAGACACACACGGGCCGTACAGTACCAGACAGGAGTGAATCCTTCCCTTTTACCCACCGTGTGCTGTACATGTACAGGAGCTGACACTGAGACACACACGGGCCGTACAGTACCAGACAGGAGTGAATCGTTCCCTTTTACCCACCGTGTGCTGTACATGTACAGGAGCTGACACTGAGACACACACGGGCCGTACAGTACCAGACAGGAGTGAATCGTTCCCTTTTACCCACTGTGTACTGTACATGTACAGGAGCTGACACTGAGACACACACGGGCCGTACAGTACCAGACAGGAGTGAATCGTTCCCTTTTACCCACTGTGTACTGTACATGTACAGGAGCTGACACTGAGACACACACGGGCCGTACAGTACCAGACAGGAGTGAATCGTTCCCTTTTACCCACTCTGTGCTGTACACGTACAGGAGCTGACACTGAGACACACACGGGCCGTACAGTCCCAGACAGGAGTGAATCGTTCCCTTTTACCCACCGTGTGCTGTACCCGTACAGTACAGTTGTGGTGGTGGTTGTTGTGGCGGCCCAAACGCAAAGGCCGCCGCTCTGGCATCGCTCTGGGATCCCCGGCTGCACCCTGGCCTCACTCTGGGCTGACTGGGTGCACGCTGGGATCCCGGCATCACTCTGGGGTCACTGGGACATTCTGGGGTCACTGCGGGATCACTGGCGACACTCTGTCGGCCTCTTGCCGCCATCTGATAAGATGACGGCGGCGGCCATTTTTTCCAAGATGGTGGCCGTGCTTGCCGCCATTTTATCCAAGATGTCGGCCGCGCCTGCCGCCATGTTTTCCAAGATGGCGGCCGTGCTTGCTGCCATTTTTTCCAAGATGGTGGCCGCGCCGGCCGCCATTTTGTCCAATACGGACTCTGCGCTTGCCTCCATTTTGTCCAAGCTGGCTTCATTTATTATATAAATAATTGAAAAGTTTAAAATGTAAAATAAATAACTCAATATTTTAATTCATTAAATAAATGCTTATTTTATTATATCAATAATCAAATTGTTTTCAAGTGTTTAATTTATTATATGAATACTTCAAATGTTTCATTTATTATAAAGTGAATTCAATAGTTTAAATTATTCGATTGATTAATTTATTATGTAAATAACCGAGTTTAATTTATTGTATAAAAAATTCAACAGCTAAATTTATTATGTAAATAGTTCAATTGTTTAATATTTTATAAATAATTCAAGCGTTTAATTTTTATGTAAATTATTGAATTGTTTAATTTATTATATGAATAATTAAATTGATATATTTGATAAATAATTCAGTAGTTTAATTATATAATTGAAGTGTATAATTTACTATATAAATAGCTCCGTTTAATTTATTGTATAAATAATTCAATTTGTGAATTTATTATACAAATAAACAAGTGTTTAATTTATTATATGAAGCATTCAAGTGTATAATTTATTACGTAAATACTTCATTTGTTTAATTTATTATCTAAATAATTCAACTGTTTCATTTATTATATAAATAATTCAATAGTTTAATTCATTATATAAATAATCATTTGTTTAATTTCTTACATAACTACGTCAGTTGTTAAATTAAACTATTGAATTATTTTCATAATAAATTAAATATCCAAATCATTCAATAGTTTAATTTATTATATAATAATGCATGTCTAATTTATTATATAAAAAAATCAATTGTTTAATTTATTATATAAATAATTCAAGTGTTAAATTTATTCTATGAAGAAACAATGGTTTAATTCATTATACAAATAATTTGTGTTTAATTTATTATATAAATAATTCAACAGCTTAATTTATTACATAAATCACACAAGTGTTAAATTTATTATATAAATAACCAATTATATTGTTTAGTTTATTATATAAATAATCCAAGTGTTAAAATTATTATATAAAGAGGTCAAGTGTTTAAATTGTATAATTAATTCACAGGTTTAACTTATCATACAAAGATTCAAGTGTTTATTTAATCATATTAATAATCCATTATTTAATTTATTGAATGAAGAATTTCAAAACGTTATTCATTATATAAATAATCAAGTGTTTCATTCATTATATAAATAATCAAGTGTTTCATTTATTATATAAATAATCAAGTGTTTCATTTATTATATAAATAATCAAGTGTTTCATTTATTATATAAATAATCAATTGTTGACTTTATTACATAAAGAAGTCTCGTGTTTAATTTATTATATAAATAATTCACCTAAATATTGAGTTCTTTATATAATAAATTAAACGAAGGAATATTTATATAATGAATTAAACTATTGAATTATTTCTATGATAAATTAAACACTAATTTTTTATGTAATAAATTAAAGAATTGATTATTTAATGAATTGAACTATTCAATTATTTATGAAATGAATTGAATGATTGAATTATTTAGAAAATAAATTAAACACTTGAATTGTCTGCTTCCAATGTTTTTGTTTTCCGGCCTGATATTAAGATCATCAATGGCGGCTGCATCATCCAGCATGCAGCGCGGTGCAGATTGTGCCCTGTCTGAATCAGTGGAGCCCAGTGCGCAGGCGCAGTAGTGCCTCATTATCGGTCAGTGTGTCCTGAGCATGCGCGGCCAGTCGAGGCTGCGGGAGGAGCGCGTTCGGTGCAGGTCAGAGGATCGGAGCAAGAGGCTCAATAAACCCCGGGGCCCGGGTCCGGGCTCAGGCCCAGGCTCAGGCTTTACAAACCCCGAGTGCGGCCCCAGACCCGAATATAAAACAGTGAACATTATCCCCCCCTCACTACCCGCCGGGAAATGAAGGGGAAATGGGGATCGGTCAGGGAGCGTCTGTAAATGAAGGGGAAATGGGGATCGGTCAGGGAGCGTCTGTAAATGAAGGAGAAATGGAGATCGGTCAGGGAGCGTCTGCAAATGAAGGGGAAATGGTGATCGGTCAGGGAGCGTCTGTCAATGATGGAGAAATGGTGATCGGTCAGGGAGCGTCTGTAAATGAAGGAGAAATGGTGATCTCTATATCTTCAGTCATCCAGGGAGCTCCAGCTTTGGATGCTGTTCCTTTCCTCCTCGTGGGAATTTGTCCACTCTGTACCCAAACCAACTCCTCCTTGAAGGCCTCCCACTGTTCAATTACTGTTCTGCCTGCCAATTTTTGATTCCAATCCACCTGGACAAGATCCCTTTTTAACTCACTGGAATTTGCCCTCCTCCAGTTAAGTATTTTCACATTTGACTGTCCCCTGTCCTTTTCCATAACTGTTCTAAACCGAATGAGATTATGATCACTGCTGCCCCACTGAAACATGCTCCACCTGCCCCACTTCATTCTCCACACCGAGCCCACTGCTGCTCTCACACTCACTCACTCTCTCACCCTTTCACTCATGGTTTTGGGCCACTGAAAGATGATGCGATGGGTTTGGATTTCAGCACAGGGAGGAGGGAGAGTGTGTGGGACGGGGATTTACAGCTTTGAGGAATGAGAGAGGAAATAATGTTCCATAGAAAGTAGAGTTATCTGATCTGAATTTCTATCCTGCAATTACAGTGATAACTTTTATAAACTCCTTTTACAGGGGAGGATTTACAGAGGGAAACTCAAACCAAAGATCACGTCAAGATCTGACAGAGTCACTCGATTCATCAGGACCTGAATATCATCGGCCTTTGAATGTTGAAGGAGAAATGTTTGTCTGTTCTATCCGTGGGAGAAGATTTCAAACATCAGTGTGAGTGGAAAAGCACCGAGACACACACACGAGTGAGAGTGTTCCAGTGCACTGATTGTGGAAAGAGCTTTAACCAGTTGCACAGCCAGAAAAAACATCGCACCATTCACAGCGGGGAGAAACCGTACACGGGTTCTGTGCTTGGACGAGGCTTCAACTGATCGTCCAACCTGGAGAGACACAAGGACACCCAGACCATGGAGAAACCGTGGAAATGTGGGGACTGTGGGAAGGGATTCAATTACCCTTCAGAGCTGGAAACTCATCGACGCAGTCACACTGGGGAGAGGCCGTTCACCTGCTCCTTGTGTGGGAAGGGATTCACTCAGTCATCCGACCTGCTGAAACACCAGCGAGTTCACACTGGGGAGAGACCTTTCAAATGTTCTGACTGTGAGAAGAGATTTAAAAGCAAAATTGAACTGCTGAGACACCAACGCACCCACACTGGGGAGAGGCCGTTCACCTGCTCCGTGTGTGGGAAAGGATTCACTCAGTCATCTGCCCTGCTGACACACCAGCGAGTTCACACTGGGGAGAGACCTTTTAAATGTTCTGACTGTGAGAAGAGGTTTAAAAGCAAATTTAATCTGCTGAAACACCAACGCACTCACACTGGGGAGAGGCCGTTCACCTGCTCCGTGTGTGGGAAAGGATTCACTCAGTCATCTGCCCTGCTGACACACCAGCGAGTTCACACTGGGGAGAGACCTTTTAAATGTTCTGACTGTGAGAAGAGGTTTAAAAGCAAATTTAATCTGCTGAAACACCAACGCACTCACCAGCGAGTTCACACTGGGGAGAGGCCGTTCTCCTGCTCTGTGTGAAAGAAGAGATTCACTCGGTCATCCCTCCTTCTGTCACACCAGCGAGTTCACACTGAAGAGAGACCTTTCAATGTTCTGACTGTGAGAAAAGATTTAAAATCAGAAATGATCCGCTGAGACATCGACGCACTCACACTGGGGAGAGACTGTTCACCTGCTCCGTGTGTGGGAAGGGATTCACGAATTCATCCCACCTTCTGAAACATCCACTTGTTGACACTATTGAGTGACCTTTTAACTCAGTGACTGTGAGAAGAGCTTTAAAAGCAGAAATGAACTGCTGACACATCAACGCATGCCCATTGGTTGAGAGACTGTTCACCTGCTCCGTGTGTGGGAAGGGATTCACTCAGTCATCACACGTGCTGAGACTCCAGCGAGTTCACATATGACTGCAGGGGTTGGATTCTGCTGTTAATCCCATCCAGGACTGAACCATGTTCATTCTGACAGTTGGGGTTTGTTTCTCCTGATGTTCATCACCCCGATAACTGGGCTGGAGTTTAATATTCAGGATATTTGTGAAATAAATCAGCTTTGTTTTAAACACCTTGTTGTAGATTTTGGTCTTTCCCACCTGAGTGTTTAGCATCACCTGACTGGAGCTCAGAAAGGACAATCTGGGGGGAGGATCGTCCGGTGGGAACAGAACTTCAGCCTGGACACAGTCCTTCAGGGCCACACTGAGAGGGGCAAACGGCACTTTGGTCTTTCTCGTCTCTCTTCAATGACAGCAAAGTCACCGTGCGGCGTCCAGTTTAAAAATGACAGTGGTCATTATTCGATGAAGATTTAACCTGTTTGTGTGACAGTCCTGAGTCTACCATTTAAGGCAGGCGTTGACTCATTTAAAATAAACCTGTTAAAAATAAATGGGTTAAAGTCTGAATTAAAATAGCAGAGGGAGGAGTTCACAGGAGCCTGTTAACTGCTGGTACAATTATACAACAGTCATTCGATCTCCAGATAAAGAAGGACCTGCAGTGTGTTCCAGAATTCCCGGTTTTATTGATGTGTGCGTGTTAGACACCAGGATCACTAAAAATACACGATCCGGACCATCCACAGGGTGGGGGCGATCCCGACAGTTACTCTGGGATCACTCCCACTGCGGAACTCCACCACTGACCCTGCTGAAGGTTGCAGGCTCAGGGAGTGGGGCCTCCAGGAGTGGACTGTGAGAAAGCTGACAAAGATATGCTGAGGTACCAGAGGAATCCTTACTAAGGAACCGTCTGGGTCTCAGTGTGGGTCTCGCGGTGAATGATTCCTGACTCCCCGAACTGTCTTACATTTAACCCAGATCGGATCAGGATGAATTCAGTTTACAGGAGAATTGGGTCAAATATCACCCACAATCGAGGGAGACAAAAGCAGCCATTAGAGAAGCTCAGAGATCTTTGGAAAAGAAGATGGTGCCCAATTCTGAGAATAATAGCAAATGTCTTTCCAGCTACGTCAGGAGTCAGAAGACCATTCAAGATGCTTTAGGGCCACTGAAAGACAGTTCAGGACAGATTCCCGGGCTATGGCAGAGCTGTTGAATGATTATTTCTCATCAGTCTACACTCCTGTGGATGAGGCTCAGATTCCAGCTGTGGGATGTGCTGTCAACAATAACATCATAAATATTAAAATAGAATGGGATGTCACTTTGGATAAAATATGAACTCTCAAAATGCATTGTGCTCCAGGTCCAGATGATATCCACCCCCGGGTGTTTAAAGAGATGGGACGGGTGCTCTGTGAGCCCCTTGCCTGTATCTTCAACAGCTCAAGAGTCAGGGATTGTCCCCTGAGATAGGAAGGGAGCTCACGTAGTTCCCATTTTCATTGAAGGGTCAAATCAGAGCCGGGGAATGACAGGCCCATCAGTGTAACCTCGATCAGAGGGAAGATGCTTGAAGGGATCCTAAGAGATGCTGTTTATGATCACGGGGAAAGAGAAGGAGCCATTAGAGATACTCAACACGGCTTCTGGGAAAGAAAATGGTGTCTTACAAACTTGCTTGAGTTTTTTAAAGAAGTTGCTGGGTTAGTGGATGAGGGTAATCCGGTTCACATTGTCTATCTCAGGGATGTCAAACTCATTTCCTATGGTGAACCTGACCCGATATCCTGGCACTTGGCCTGGGCCACATTCAGCAAACGTTATTAAACTAGAAATAGATGAAGATGAACTGTATTGGTATTTACTTACATTTAAATTTTATTTACAGCTACTGCTGCTCCCGATACCTGGCACCTCTGAGCTTGAACTATTGCACCAACATTTAGAGTAAATGACTGGGCTGAGGCCTGTCTTGGATAAAAACATGAGGACCACTTGTCATTACAGAACTGTGTGCCCCAAACACTAACCGTGGAAGTGAATTCCACAGACTGCCTACTCCCTATGTAAAGAAGTTTCTCTTGACTACTGCTCTAAAACAGAGAGTGGGGTTAATTGTAGCGACTCACACTGTATAAGGTGGAAAGTGGGGCTCCACAAGGATTGGTTCTGGGACCACTGTTCACAATTCACATCAACGAATTGGACTCGGGAATCGGAAGTACAATTTCAAAATTTACAGATGACACCAGATTGGCGGGGTGGGGTGGAGTTTGGATAATATTGATGAAGATTGCGACCAAATACAAAATACATTAATAAACTTGCAAATTGGGTGTATAATTGGCCAATGAATTTTAATGCAGATGACAGTGAAGTGGAGCATTTTGGTAGCAAGAATTTGGAAATTGTGCCCTGTATCCCCAAGTCCAAGTCATTAATGTATATCAAGGAAAGCAGTGGTCCCAGCACCGACCCCTGGGGAACACCACTGTACACCTCCCTCCATTCCGAAAAACAACCGTTCACCACTACACTCTGTTTCCTGTTATTTAGCCAATTCTGTATCCATGCTGCTACTGCCCCTTTTATTCCATTGGCTTCAATCTTGATGACAAACCCATTATCCGGCACTTTATCTGACGCCTTTTCGAAGTCCATACACACCACATTAACTGCATTGCCCTCATCTACTCTCTGTTACCTCATCAAAAAACTGTATCAAGTTAATTAAACACGATTTGCCTTTAACAAATCCGTGCTGGCTTTCCCTAATCCCTGTCCAATTGACTGCTAATTCTATCCCGGATTATCGTTGCTCGAACTTTCCCCACGACCGAGGTTAAACTGACTGGTCAGTAGTTGCTGGATTTTTTCTTTCACCCTTTCTTGAACAGGGGTGTAACATTTGCAATTCTCCAGTCCTCTGGCATCACCCCCATATCTGAGGATGTTTGGAGGTTTTTTGCCAGTACCTCTGCAATTTCCACCGTTACTTCCCTCAGCAACCGAGGATGCATCCCATCCGGACCAGATGACGTATCAACTTTAAGTACAGTCAGCCTTTCCAGTACCTCCTCCTTATGAATTTTTAGCCAATCCAGTATCTCTACAACATCTTCCTTCACTGACACTCTGGCAGCGTCTTCTTCCTTGGGAAAGACAGATGCAATGTATTTATTTAGTACCTCCGCCATGCCCACTGCCTCCCACTGCTCCGAATTCGTTATAATCTGGGCCAGTGGTGCAATGGATAACACATTAGGTTCGATTCCTACCTGGCTTGGATTTTTTAATGCAAAATTTTATGGCATTCAATACCTTGCAAGCTGTCCTACTTGGTGGTGCTGCCTGGCTCCATACCTGGTAAGTGCCTTCTCAGTGCAGCAAGCAGTGCATCAGTGTCATAATCTGAAGGTCCTGAATTCAATCTTCAGAGAAGGCATCAAGGATTACGAAGCTTTTTTTCCATCTCTCACCTCATCTTTCCATCTTTGCTGCACAGCAAAATCAAGAACTTTTGCTTACTGCAGCACATCAAAAGATTTGCTGCCCCTTGATCTCTCTGTACCCAAACACACAGTGAAGTTTAGGAAGTCCATGGGCGATGGACTCACTGACAACACTCTTGTTTCTGGATAATTGCACCAAGACAAACGGTGAGTGGAGAATATAATCAACGATCCCGCTACTTCTCACAGGCCAAGTGAGCGCTCCACCAGTTGAGCTAATTCCTCGTTTGCTGTTTGTAAATCACCCCTCACAGTTCCTGCCTCACACTCGCCTTCAAGCTGCTCCAAGACCAGCAGAGAAATCTTGCCTTGGGTTGCCGCTCCCTGAATATATTAAATACTTTGCTCCAATCGGCGGTATCGAGCATCAGCAAGTGAGGAACAGCAGAACGGGAAGCCACAGTAATCATGAATGATGCTGAGAAGAGCCCGAGCCTGCGGAAGGAAGACGAGGTCACCGGAAAGCAACAGCCGCCCGAGCTCGAGGAGCAGCGAGAGCCCTGATCGAAGACCATTTTGGCTGAAATTGAGGGCGATTTGAAGTGTTGCTGCTCAAAGGCACTCCCTGCTGGTGAGCAGAGGGAAATGCTCGAGTGAAACAGCCGTGCTCGGGCAGACACAGAAAGCTTTTCGGTTTTGGAAAGGAGAAGAGGCGTCTTGTGCCTGAGTGGCAACATGTTAATTTGTGAGCTGCCTGTGAAGTTCAGAGAGTGACCTTGAGGTAATTGCTGCTTATTCCAAAATCACACTCACTCCTTCGAGCCGGAATTGAACCAGCGACCTAAGGATGACTTTATTTTGTTTTATTCACTACAGTCCTCCGCTCTACCAGCTGAGCTATCGAAGGGAAGTGATAAACAGTGCTGTCTTTGGTGATTGTTCACCGAGCGCCTGTTGACACGTTCAGACTCGTGGAGTCCGGTGCTGATCGAAGACTTCTTTTGCCTGAAAGCGAGAGCTGAGTGTTTTGAAGTATTGCTGCTCAAAAGCGCTCCCTGCTGGTGAGCAGAGGCAGAGCAGCCTTGTTTGGGCAGACACAGAAAGTTTTCAGGTTTGAGAAAGGAAAAGAGGCGTCCTGTGCCTTCATGGCAACATGTTAATCTGTGAGGTGCCTGTAAAGTTCAGAGAGCGACCTTGAACTAATTGCTGCTTATTGCAAAATCACGCGTTCTCCTTCGAGCAGGAATTGAACAAATGACGGAAGGATGACTTTGTCTTATTTTCCACGACAGTCTTGTTGCTCGACCAGCTGAGGTATCGAAGGGAAGCGGTAAAAATGTTTCACTTTGGTGATTGTTCACCGTGCACCTTTGACACACCCGGACTCGTGGATTCCAGTGCTCATGACTGAGGCTGACTCGGTACCTGCTCATACCGCAGTGCTGTGGGAGTGGGAGCTGCTCCGTGTTCTCCACAGCCTGGGCCAGTGACACAATGAATAATGGGACTGATTATTGATCTGGTGATTGTGGGATCAAGTTTACGGAGGGTGTAAAGTGGAAGGCCGGGCCTGGAGAGCATTGGAATAGTCGAGTCTGGAGGTAAACAAAGGCACGGATGAGGGTTTCAGCAGCAGAACCTCATTCTGGAAGTTGGGATTTGTTTCTGCTGATGTTAATAACCGCTATAACTGGGCTGAAATTCAATATTCTGGATCGATGTCAAATAAATCAACTTTGTTTCAAACAGAATGGGTCAATTACTTGATGAATTCAAGATAAGAGACTAATTGATGTCCTCATTACCGATTATTTTGCCTTTTCTCCTTTCTCACTGTAGATTATTTCAGTTCTCATACCTGCAATTACTCTCATGGCCAAGTCCCAGCTCCCCGGTCCTTCCCGAGTGCCTCTCCCAGCCTTGGGATCCAGGGAAGGTATCAGTAATGTACCCGGGATCACTAAACACAAAACCCAGTCTGTGAATCACTTTCAGCTACTGGACTTATCGTGTGTCCCACAGCATCTCTCTCACCTTCGATGTGTGAATAGAGCATCAGGCCTGGGAATCTCGTCTTCAATTTAAATACACTCAGCAAATATATTTAACAAAATACAAACAAGTAAACACATCACGGCCCAATAATCCAGCACTAAATTCAAAGGAGTAAGTCTGTTATCAAACTCCTTGAGTGGACAGAATAAAGAAAAATCCCAACTCTAAGATCCCCTCGAATCCTTTGCAAATTCCTTACAAATCTTGACAATAATCAACAAGTCTAATTGAATGTTGACCTTTATCTCGAGTGGGGTTGGAATACAGAAGTGATGCTTCAGTTGTAATGAACCTTGGTCAGACCCCACCTGGAGAACTGGGCACCGAACCGAGGGAGAGATAAATCGGCCTTAGAAAAGGTACAGTGCAGATTCACCAGAATGATGCCGGGGTTAAAAGGGTTAAATTATGAGGACGGGTGGCATAAACTTGGTTTTTATTCCCATGAGTTTAGAACATTGAGATGTGATCTCATCGAGATGTTTAAAATAATAAAGGGATTCAATAAGGTAGATGCAGAGAAATGATTTCTTCTGGAGGGGGAATCCAGAACAAGAGGGCATAAGAAATCGGAGCAGGAGTGGGCCATACGGCCCCTCGAGCCTGCTCTGCCATTCAGTCAGAACATGGCTGATCTTCTACCTTAACTCCACTTTCCTGCCTGATTCCTTGATTCACTTGGTGTCCAAAAATCTCTCGATCTCATTCTTGAATATATTCAATGACTGAGCATCCACAGCTCTCTGAGGGAGAGAATTCCAAAGATTCACCACCCTCTGAGTGAAGAAATATTTCCTCATCTCAGTCCTAAATGGCCGATCCCTTATCCTGAGACGATGCCCCCGAGTTCTAGACTCTCCAGCCAGGGGAAACAGCCTCTCAGCATCTACCCTGTCAAGCCCTCAATGAGATCACCTCTCATTCTTCTAAACTCCAGAGAATATAGGGCCATTCTTCTCAATCTCTCCTCATACAACAACCCTCTCATCCCCGGAATCAATCTAGTGAACCTTCGTTGCACCCCCTCAAATCAAGTATATCCTTCCTCAGGTAAGGAGACCAAAACTGGACACAGTGCTCCAGGTGTGGTCTCACCAAAGCCCGAAATAACTGCAGCAAGTCTCCCTTACTCTTATTCTCCAACCCACTTAAAATAAAGGCCAACATATTATTTGCTTTCCTAATTGTTTGCTGTACCTGCATATTAACTTTCTGTGATCCGTGTACAAGGACACCCAAATCCCTCTGAACACCAACATTTCTTAGACTCTCACCTTATAAAAAATATTCTGCTTTTCTATTCTTCCTACCAAAGTGAATAATTTCCACATTTCCCCACATTATACTCCATCTGCCACCTTCTTGATAATCTTACAATTAGAGCTCGGTCATTTATGAGCAAAATAAGGTGGCAATTTTTCACACAAAGGGTGGTGGAAATTACAAACTCACTTCCCCGAAAGGCTGTGGATGCTGGGGCTCGATTGAAATGTTCAATATTGAGATTGATAGATTTGTGTTGTGTGAGGGTTGAAAGGGACATGGAGCAAAGAAGAGGAAATGGAGTTGTGACACAGATTAGTCCTGATCTAATTGAATGGCAGAGTGGGCATGAGGGGCTAAATGGTTAATTCCAGTTCCTGAAACAAGTCACTGACAACAATCACCTCCAGTCTGATATAAACCAACCCCACAGTCACTGACACCAATCTCCTCCACTCTGATATAAAGCAAACCCATACTCACTGACACAAATCTCACTGAATGGTGGAACAGGCTCGAGGGGCTGAATGGCCTAATCCTGTTCCTCGTGTTCCGCTGTCACACTGAAGTTTCTAACATTCCTCTTCACAGTTCTTAATTCTCCCCATCTTGGTGTTGTCAGGAAATGTTGATCTTCTGCCCTTGCACCCAAGCCCAGGTCATTGCTCGATATTGAGAAGAGCAATGGTCCCAACACTGCCCATGGGGGACACCACTGTTCACATCCCCACAGTCTGAAAAACATCCATGAACCAATACTCTGCCCATTATCCAACTTCCCATCCACACTGACCCACTCCCTGTAATACCGTGAGCTTTAATCTGATCAACAAGCCTCCTGTCCGGCATCTGATCAAACACTTTTTAACAATCCATCTTCACAACATCCATTGCATTTTATCCCGACACTGTGTTATTTCCTCCAATAATCCCTGCTGTCGGTCCTGAATCAATCCATTTTATCCCTACACTGTGTTATTTCCTCCAATAATCCCTGCTGTCTGTCCTGAATTCATCCATTTTATCCCTACACTGTGTTATTTCCTCCAATAATCCCTGCTGTCTGTCCTGAATTCATCCATTTTATCCCTACACTGTGTTATTTCCTCCAATAATCCCTGCTGTCTGTCCTGAATTAATCCATTTTATCCCTACACTGTGTTATTTCCTCCAATAATCCCTGCTGTCTGTCCTGAATTAATCCATTTTATCCCCACACTGTGTTATTTCCTCCAATAATCCCTGCTGTCTGTCCTGAATTAATCCATTTTATCCCGACACTGTGTTATTTCCTCCAATAATCCCTGCTGTCTGTCCTGAATTAATCCATTTTATCCCTACACTGTGTTATTTCCTCCAATAATCCCTGCTGTCTGTCCTGAATTCATCCATTTTATCCCTACACTATGTTATTTCCTCCAATATTCCCTGCTGTCTGTCCTGAATTAATCCATTTTATCCCTGCACTGTGTTATTTCCTCCAATAATCCCTGCTGTCTGTCCTGAATTAATCCATTTTATCCCTACACTGTGTTATTTCCTACAATATTCACTGCTGTCTGTCCTGAATTAATCCATTTTATCCCTACACTGTGTTATTTCCTCCAATATTCCCTGCTGTCTGTCCTGAATTAATCCATTTTATCCCTACACTGTGTTATTTCCTCCAATAATCCCTGCTGTCTGTCCTGAATTAATCCATTTTATCCCTACACTGTGTTATTTCCTCCAATAATCCCTGCTGTCTGTCCTGAATTAATCCATTTTATCCCTGCACTGTGTTATTTCCTCCAATAATCCCTGCTGTCTGACCTGAATTTATCCATTTTTTCACGACACTGTGTTATTTCCTCCAATAATCCCTGCTGTCTGTCCTGAATTAATCCATTTTATCCCTACACTGTTATTTCCTCCGATAATCCCTGCTGTCTGTCCTGAATTGATCCATTTTATCCGTACACTGTGTTATTTCCTCCAATAATCCCTGCTGTCTGTCATGAATTAATCTATTTTATCCCTGCACTGTGTTATTTCCTCCAATAATCCCTGCTGTCTGCCCTGAATTTATCCATTTTATCCCGACACTGTGTTATTTCCTCCAATAATCCCTGCTGTCTGTCCTGAATTAATCCATTTTATCCCTACACTGTGTTATTTCCTCCAATAATCCCTGCTATCTGTCCTGAATTAATCCATTTTATCCCTACACTGTTATTTCCTCCAATAATCCCTGCTGCTCTGAATTAATCCATTTTATCCCTACACTGTGTTATTTCCTCCAATAATCCCCGTGTCTGTCCTGAATTAATCCATTTTATCCCCACACTGTGTTATTTCGTCCAATATTCCCTGCTGTCTGTCCTGAATTAATACATTTTATCCCCACACTGTGTTATTTCCTCCAATATTCCCTGCTGTCTGTCCTGAATTAATCCATTTTATGCCTACACTGTGTTATTTCCTCCAATATTCCCTGCTGTCTGTCCTGAATTAATCCATTTTATTCCTACACTGTGTTATTTCCTCCAATAATCCCTGCTGTGTGTCCTGAATTAATCCATTTTATCCCTACACTGTGTTATTTCCTCCAATAATCCCTGCTGTCTGTCCTGAATTAATCCATTTTATCCCTACACTGTTATTTCCTCCAATATTCCCTGCTGTCTGTCCTGAATTAATCCATTTTATCCCTACACTGTGTTATTTCCTCCAATAATCCCTGCTGTCTGTCCTGAATTAATCCATTTTATCCCTACACTGTGTTATTTCCTCCAATATTCCCTGCTGTCTGTCCTGAATTAATCCATTTTATCCCTACACTGTGTTATTTCCTCCAATATTCCCTGCTGTCTGTCCTGAATTAATCCATTTTATCCCTACACTGTGTTATTTCCTCCAATATTCCCTGCTGTCTGTCCTGAATTAATCCATTTTATCCCTACACTGTGTTATTCCCTCCAATATTCCCTGCTGTCTGTCCTGAATTAATCCATTTTATCCCTACACTGTGTTATTTCCTCCAATAATCCCTGCTGTCTGTCCTGAATTAATCCATTTTATCCCTACACTGTGTTATTTCCTCCAATAATCCCTGCTGTCTGTCCTGAATTAATCCATTTTATCCGTACACTGTGTTATTTCCTCCAATAATCCCTGCTGTCTGTCCTGTATTAATCCATTTTATCCCTACACTGTGTTATTTCCTCCAATAATCCCTGCTGTCTGTCCTGAATTAATCCATTTTATCCCTGCACTGTGTTATTTCCTCCAATAATCCCTGCTGTCTGCCCTGAATTTATCCATTTTATCCCGACACTGTGTTATTTCCTCCAATAATCCCTGCTGTCTGTCCTGAATTAATCAATTTTATACCTACACTGTGTTATTTCATCCAATAATCCCTGCTGTCTGTCCTGAATTAATCCATTTTGTCCCGACACTGTTATTTCCTCCAATAATCCCTGCTGTTCTGAATTAATCCATTTTATCCCTACACTGTGTTATTTCCTCCAATAATCCCTGCTGTCTGTCCTGAATTAATCCATTTTATCCCTACACTGTGTTATTTCCTCCAATAATCCCTGCTGTCTGTCCTGAATTATCCATTTTATCCCCACACTGTGTTATTTCCTCCAATAATCCCTGCTGTCTGTCCTGAATTAATCCATTTTATCCCTACACTGTGTTATTTCCTCCAATATTCCCTGCTGTCTATCCTGAATTAATCCATTTTATCCCTGCACTGTGGTATTTCCTCCAATAATCCCTGCTGTCTGTCCTGAATTAATCCATTTTATCCCTACACTGTGTTATTTCCTCCAATATTCCCTGCTGTCTGTCCTGAATTAATCCATTTTATCCCTACACTGTGTTATTTCCTCCAATATTCCCTGCTGTCTGTCCTGAATTAATCCATTTTATCCCGACACTGTGTTATTTCCTCCAATAATCCCTGCTGTCTGTCCTGAATTAATCCATTTTATCCCTACACTGTGTTATTTCCTCCAATATTCTTGCTGTCTGTCCTGAATTAATCCATTTTATCCCTACACTGTGTTATTTCCTCCAATATTCCCTGCTGTCTGTCCTGAATTAATCCATTTTATCCCGACACTGTGTTATTTCCTCCAATAATCCCTGCTGTCTGTCCTGAATTAATCCATTTTATCCCTACACTGTGTTATTCCCTCCAATAATCCCTGCTGTCTGTCCTGAATTCATCCATTTTATCCCTACACTGTGTTATTCCCTCCAATAATCCCTGCTGTCCGTCCTGAATTCATCCATTTTATCCCTACACTGTGTTATTTCCTCCAATATTCCCTGCTGTCTGTCCTGAATTAATCCATTTTATCCCTACACTGTGTTATTTCCTCCAATATTCCCTGCTGTCTGTCCTGAATTAATCCATTTTATCCCTACACTGTGTTATTTCCTCCAATAATCCCTGCTGTCCGTCCTGAATTCATCCATTTTATCCCTACACTGTGTTATTTCCTCCAATAATCCCTGCTGTCTGTCCTGAATTCATCCATTTTATCCCCACACTGTGTTATTTCCTCCAATAATCCCTGCTGTCTGTCCTGAATTAATCCATTTTATCACTACACTGTGTTATTTCCTCCAATAATCCCTGCTGTCCTGAATTAATCCATTTTATCCCTACACTGTGTTATTTCCTCCAATAATCCCTGCTGTCCTGAATTAATCCATTTTATCCCTACACTGTGTTATTTCCTCCAATAATCCCTGCTGTCCTGAATTAATCCATTTTATCCCTACACTGTGTTATTTCCTCCAATAATCCCTGCTGTCCTGAATTAATCCATTTTATCCCTACACTGTGTTATTTCCTCCAATAATCCCTGCTGTCTGTCCTGAATTAATCCATTTTATCCCGACACTGTGTTATTTCCTCCAATAATCCCTGCTGTCTGTCCTGAATTAATCCATTTTATCCCTACACTGTGTTATTTCCTCCAATAATCCCTGCTGTCTGTCCTCAATTTATCCATTTTTTCACTACACTGTTATTTCCTCCAATAATCCCTGCTGTCTGTCCTGAATTAATCCATTTTATCCCTACACTGTGTTATTTCCTCCAATAATCCCTGCTGTCTGTCCTGAATTCATCCATTTTATCCCTACACTATGTTATTTCCTCCAATATTCCCTGCTGTCTGTCCTGAATTAATCCATTTTATCCCTGCACTGTGTTATTTCCTCCAATAATCCCTGCTGTCTGTCCTGAATTAATCCATTTTATCCCTACACTGTGTTATTTCCTACAATATTCCCTGCTGTCTGTCCTGAATTAATCCATTTTATCCCTACACTGTGTTATTTCCTCCAATATTCCCTGCTGTCTGTCCTGAATTAATCCATTTTATCCCTACACTGTGTTATTTCCTCCAATAATCCCTGCTGTCTGTCCTGAATTAATCCATTTTATCCCTACACTGTGTTATTCCCTCCAATAATCCCTGCTGTCTGTCCTGAATTAATCCATTTTATCCCTACACTGTGTTATTTCCTCCAATAATCCCTGCTGTCTGTCCTGAATTAATCCATTTTATCCCTGCACTGTGTTATTTCCTCCAATAATCCCTGCTGTCTGACCTGAATTTATCCATTTTTTCACGACACTGTGTTATTTCCTCCAATAATCCCTGCTGTCTGTCCTGAATTAATCCATTTTATCCCTACACTGTTATTTCCTCCGATAATCCCTGCTGTCTGTCCTGAATTGATCCATTTTATCCGTACACTGTGTTATTTCCTCCAATAATCCCTGCTGTCTGTCATGAATTAATCTATTTTATCCCTGCACTGTGTTATTTCCTCCAATAATCCCTGCTGTCTGCCCTGAATTTATCCATTTTATCCCGACACTGTGTTATTTCCTCCAATAATCCCTGCTGTCTGTCCTGAATTAATCCATTTTATCCCTACACTGTGTTATTTCCTCCAATAATCCCTGCTATCTGTCCTGAATTAATCCATTTTATCCCTACACTGTTATTTCCTCCAATAATCCCTGCTGCTCTGAATTAATCCATTTTATCCCTACACTGTGTTATTTCCTCCAATAATCCCCGTGTCTGTCCTGAATTAATCCATTTTATCCCCACACTGTGTTATTTCCTCCAATATTCCCTGCTGTCTGTCCTGAATTAATACATTTTATACCCACACTGTGTTATTTCCTCCAATATTCCCTGCTGTCTGTCCTGAATTAATCCATTTTATGCCTACACTGTGTTATTTCCTCCAATATTCCCTGCTGTCTGTCCTGAATTAATCCATTTTATTCCTACACTGTGTTATTTCCTCCAATAATCCCTGCTGTGTGTCCTGAATTAATCCATTTTATCCCTACACTGTGTTATTTCCTCCAATAATCCCTGCTGTCTGTCCTGAATTAATCCATTTTATCCCTACACTGTTATTTCCTCCAATATTCCCTGCTGTCTGTCCTGAATTAATCCATTTTATCCCTACACTGTGTTATTTCCTCCAATAATCCCTGCTGTCTGTCCTGAATTAATCCATTTTATCCCTACACTGTGTTATTTCCTCCAATATTCCCTGCTGTCTGTCCTGAATTAATCCATTTTATCCCTACACTGTGTTATTTCCTCCAATAATCCCTGCTGTCTGTCCTGAATTAATCCATTTTATCCCTACACTGTGTTATTTCCTCCAATATTCCCTGCTGTCTGTCCTGAATTAATCCATTTTATCCCTACACTGTGTTATTTCCTCCAATATTCCCTGCTGTCTGTCCTGAATTAATCCATTTTATCCCTACACTGTGTTATTTCCTCCAATAATCCCTGCTGTCTGTCCTGAATTAATCCATTTTATCCCTACACTGTGTTATTTCCTCCAATAATCCCTGCTGTCTGTCCTGAATTAATCCATTTTATCCGTACACTGTGTTATTTCCTCCAATAATCCCTGCTGTCTGTCCTGTATTAATCCATTTTATCCCTACACTGTGTTATTTCCTCCAATAATCCCTGCTGTCTGTCCTGAATTAATCCATTTTATCCCTGCACTGTGTTATTTCCTCCAATAATCCCTGCTGTCTGCCCTGAATTTATCCATTTTATCCCGACACTGTGTTATTTCCTCCAATAATCCCTGCTGTCTGTCCTGAATTAATCAATTTTATACCTACACTGTGTTATTTCATCCAATAATCCCTGCTGTCTGTCCTGAATTAATCCATTTTGTCCCGACACTGTTATTTCCTCCAATAATCCCTGCTGTTCTGAATTAATCCATTTTATCCCTACACTGTGTTATTTCCTCCAATAATCCCTGCTGTCTGTCCTGAATTAATCCATTTTATCCCTACACTGTGTTATTTCCTCCAATAATCCCTGCTGTCTGTCCTGAATTAATCCATTTTATCCCTACACTGTGTTATTTCCTCCAATATTCCCTGCTGTCTATCCTGAATTAATCCATTTTATCCCTACACTGTGTTATTTCCTCCAATATTCCCTGCTGTCTGTCCTGAATTAATCCATTTTATCCCTACACTGTGTTATTTCCTCCAATAATCCCTGCTGTCTGTCCTGAATTAATCCATTTTATCCCTACACTGTGGTATTTCCTCCAATAATCCCTGCTGTCTGTCCTGAATTAATCCATTTTATCCCTACACTGTGTTATTTCCTCCAATATTCCCTGCTGTCTGTCCTGAATTAATCCATTTTATCCCTACACTGTGTTATTTCCTCCAATATTCCCTGCTGTCTGTCCTGAATTAATCCATTTTATCCCTACACTGTGTTATTCCCTCCAATAATCCCTGCTGTCTGTCCTGAATTAATCCATTTTATCCCGACACTGTGTTATTTCCTCCAATAATCCCTGCTGTCTGTCCTGAATTAATCCATTTTATCCCTACACTGTGTTATTTCCTCCAATAATCCCTGCTGTCTGTCCTGAATTAATCCATTTTATCCCTACACTGTGTTATTTCCTCCAATATTCCCTGCTGTCCTGAATTAATCCATTTTATCCCTACACTGTGTTATTTCCTCCAATATTCCCTGCTGTCTGTCCTGAATTAATCCATTTTATCCCTACACTGTGTTATTTCCTCCAATATTCTTGCTGTCTGTCCTGAATTAATCCATTTTATCCCTGCACTGTGGTATTTCCTCCAATAATCCCTGCTGTCTGTCCTGAATTAATCCATTTTATCCCTACACTGTGTTATTTCCTCCAATATTCCCTGCTGTCTGTCCTGAATTAATCCATTTTATCCCTACACTGTGTTATTTCCTCCAATATTCCCTGCTGTCTGTCCTGAATTAATCCATTTTATCCCTACACTGTGTTATTTCCTCCAATAATCCCTGCTGTCTGTCCTGAATTAATCCATTTTATCCCCACACTGTGTTATTTCCTCCAATATTCCCTGCTGTCCGTCCTGAATTAATCCATTTTATCCCCACACTGTGTTATTTCCTCCAATATTCCCTGCTGTCCGTCCTGAATTAATCCATTTTATCCCCACACTGTGTTATTTCCTCCAATAATCCCTGCTGTCCGTCCTGAATTCATCCATTTTATCCCTACACTGTGTTATTTCCTCCAATAATCCCTGCTGTCTGTCCTGAATTCATCCATTTTATCCCCACACTGTGTTATTTCCTCCAATAATCCCTGCTGTCTGTCCTGAATTAATCCATTTTATCACTACACTGTGTTATTTCCTCCAATAATCCCTGCTGTCCTGAATTAATCCATTTTATCCCTACACTGTGTTATTTCCTCCAATAATCCCTGCTGTCCTGAATTAATCCATTTTATCCCTACACTGTGTTATTTCCTCCAATAATCCCTGCTGTCCTGAATTAATCCATTTTATCCCTACACTGTGTTATTTCCTCCAATAATCCCTGCTGTCCTGAATTAATCCATTTTATCCCTACACTGTGTTATTTCCTCCAATAATCCCTGCTGTCCTGAATTAATCCATTTTATCCCTACACTGTGTTATTTCCTCCAATAATCCCTGCTGTCTGTCCTAAATTAATCCATTTTATCCCTACACTGTGTTATTTCCTCCAATAATCCCTGCTGTCTGTCCTGAATTAATCCATTTTATCCCTACACTGTGTTATTCCCTCCAATAATCCCTGCTGTCTGTCCTGAATTAATCCATTCTATCCCTACACTGTGTTATTTCCTCCAATAATCCCTGCTGTCTGTCCTGAATTAATCCATTTTATCCCTACACTGTGTTATTTCCTCCAATAATCCCTGCTGTTCTGAATTAATCCATTTTATCCCTACACTGTGTTATTTCCTCCAATAATCCCTGCTGTTCTGAATTAATCCATTTTATCCCTACACTGTGTTATTTCCTCCAATAATCCCTGCTGTCTGTCCTGAATTAATCCATTTTATCCCTACACTGTGTTATTTCCTCCAATAATCCCTGCTGTTCTGAATTAATCCATTTTATCCCTACACTGTGTTATTTCCTCCAATAATCCCTGCTGTCTGTCCTGAATTAAACCATTTTATCCCTACACTGTGTTATTTCCTCCAATAATCCCTGCTGTCTGTCCTGAATTAATCCATTTTATCCCTACACTGTGTTATTTCCTCCAATAATCCCTGCTGTCTGTCCTGAATTAATCCATTTTATCCCTACACTGTTTTCTTTCCTCCAATAATCCCTGCTGTCTGTCCTGAATTAATCCATTTTATCCTACACTGTGTTATTTCCTCCAATAATCCCTGCTGTCTGTCCAGAATTAATCCATTTTATCCTACACTGTGTTATTTCCTCCAATAATCCCTGCTGTCTGTCCAGAATTAATCCATTTTATCCCTACACTGTGTTATTCCCTCCAATATTCCCTGCTGTCTGTCCTGAATTAATCCATTTTATCCTACACTGTGTTATTTCCTCCAATAATCCCTGCTGTCTGTCCTGAATTAATCCATTTTATCCCTACACTGTGTTATTTCCTCCAATATTCCCTGCTGTCTGTCCTGAATTAATCCATTTTATCCCTACACTGTGTTATTTCCTCCAATAATCCCTCCTGTCTGTCCTGAATTAATCCATTTTATCCCTACACTGTGTTATTTCCTCCAATAATCCCTGCTGTCTGTCCTGAATTAATCCATTTTATCCCTACACTGTGTTATTTCCTCCAATATTCCCTGCTGTCTGTCCTGAATTAATCCATTTTATCCCTACACTGTGTTATTTCCTCCAATAATCCCTGCTGTCTGTCCTGAATTAATCCATTTTATCCCTACACTGTGTTATTTCCTCCAATAATCCCTGCTGTCTGTCCTGAATTAATCCATTTTATCCCTACACTGTGTTATTTCCTCCAATATTCCCTGCTGTCTGTCCTGAATTAATCCATTTTATCCCTACACTGTTATTTCCTTCAATAATCCCTGCTGTCTATCCTGAATTAATCCATTTTATCCCCACACTGTGTTATTTCCTCCAATAATCCCTGCTGTCTGTCCTGAATTAATCCATTTTATCCCTACACTGTGTTATTTCCTCCAATATTCCCTGCTGTCTGTCCTGAATTAATCCATTTTTTTCCCTACACTGTGTTATTTCCTCCAATATTCCCTGCTATCTGTCCTGAATTAATCCATTTTATCCCTACACTGTGTTATTTCCTCCAATATTCCCTGCTGTCTGTCCTGAATTAATCCATTTTATCCCTACACTGTGTTATTTCCTCCAATAATCCCTGCTGTCTGTCCTGAATTAATCCATTTTTTCCCCACACTGTGTTATTTCCTCCAATATTCCCTGCTGTCTGTCCTGAATTAATCCATTTTATCCCTACACTGTGTTATTTCCTCCAATAATCCCTGCTGTCTGTCCTGAATTAATCCATTTTTTCCCGACACTGTGTTATTTCCTCCAATATTCCCTGCTGTCTGTCCTGAATTAATCCATTTTATCCCTACACTGTGTTATTTCCTCCAATAATCCCTGCTGTCTGTCCTGAATTAATCAATTTTATCCCTACACTGTGTTATTTCCTCCAATAATCCCTGCTGTCTGTCCTGAATTAATCCATTTTATCCCTACACTGTGTTATTCCCTCCAATAATCCCTGCTGTCTGTCCTGAATTAATACATTTTATCCCTGCACTGTGTTATTTCCTCCAATAATCCCTGCTGTCTGTCCTGAATTAATCCATTTTATCCCTACACTGTGTTATTTCCTCCAATATTCCCTGCTGTCTGTCCTGAATTCATCCATTTTATCCCTACACTGTGTTATTTCCTCCAATATTCCCTGCTGTCTGTCCTGAATTAATCCATTTTATCCCCACACTGTGTTATTTCCTCCAATAATCCCTGCTGTCTGTCCTGAATTAATCCATTTTATCCCCACACTGTGTTATTTCCTCCAATATTCCCTGCTGTCTGTCCTGAATTAATCCATTTTATCCCTACACTGTGTTATTTCCTCCAATAATCCCTGCTGTCTATCCTGAATTAATCCATTTTATCCGCACACTGTGTTATTTCCTCCAATAATCCCTGCTGTCTGTCCTGAATTAATCCATTTTATCCCTACACTGTGTTATTTCCTCCAATATTCCCTGCTGTCTGTCCTGAATTAATCCATTTTTTCCCTACACTGTGTTATTTCCTCCAATATTCCCTGCTGTCTGTCCTGAATTCATCCATTTTATCCCTACACTGTGTTATTTCCTCCAATATTCCCTGCTGTCTGTCCTGAATTAATCCATTTTATCCCTACACTGTGTTATTTCCTCCAATAATCCCTGCTGTCTGTCCTGAATTAATCCATTTTTTCCCCACACTGTGTTATTTCCTCCAATATTCCCTGCTGTCTGTCCTGAATTAATCCATTTTATCCCTACACTGTGTTATTTCCTCCAATAATCCCTGCTGTCTGTCCTGAATTAATCCATTTTTTCCCTACACTGTGTTATTTCCTCCAATATTCCCTGCTGTCTGTCCTGAATTAATCCATTTTATCCCTACACTGTGTTATTTCCTCCAATAATCCCTGCTGTCTGTCCTGAATTAATCAATTTTATCCCTACACTGTGTTATTTCCTCCAATAATCCCTGCTGTCTGTCCTGAATTAATCCATTTTATCCCTACACTGTGTTATTCCCTCCAATAATCCCTGCTGTCTGTCCTGAATTAATACATTTTATCCCTACACTGTGTTATTTCCTCCAATAATCCCTGCTGTCTGTCCTGAATTAATCCATTTTATCCCTGCACTGTGTTATTTCCTCCAATATTCCCTGCTGTCTGTCCTGAATTCATCCATTTTATCCCTACACTGTGTTATTTCCTCCAATATTCCCTGCTGTCTGTCCTGAATTAATCCATTTTATCCCCACACTGTGTTATTTCCTCCAATAATCCCTGCTGTCTGTCCTGAATTAATCCATTTTATCCCCATACTGTGTTATTTCCTCCAATAATCCCTGTGTCTGTCCTGAATTAATCCATTTTTCCCCACACTGTGTTATTTCCTCCAATATTCCCTGCTGTCTGTCCTGAATTAATCCATTTTATCCCTACACTGTGTTATTTCCTCCAATAATCCCTGCTGTCTGTCCTGAATTAATCCATTTTTCCCCACACTGTGTTATTTCCTCCAATATTCCCTGCTGTCTGTCCTGAATTAATCCATTTTTCCCCACACTGTGTTATTTCCTCCAATATTCCCTGCTGTCTGTCCTGAATTAATCCATTTTTTCCCTACACTGTGTTATTTCCTCCAATATTCCCTGCTGTCTGTCCTGAATTAATCCATTTTATCCCTACACTGTGTTATTCCCTCCAATAATCCCTGCTGTCTGTCCTGAATTAATCCATTTTATCCCTACACTGTGTTATTTCCTCCAATAATCCCTGCTGTCTGTCCTGAATTAATCCATTTTATCCCTACACTGTGTTATTCCCTCCAATATTCCCTGCTGTCTGTCCTGAATTAATCCATTTTATCCCTACACTGTGTTATTCCCTCCAATATTCCCTGCTGTCTGTCCTGAATTAATCCATTTTATCCCTACACTGTGTTATTTCCTCCAATAATCCCTGCTGTCTGTCCTGAATTAATCCATTTTATCCCTACACTGTGTTATTTCCTCCAATATTCCCTGCTGTCTGTCCTGAATTAATCCATTTTATCCCTACACTGTGTTATTCCCTCCAATATTCCCTGCTGTCTGTCCTGAATTAATCCATTTTATCCCTACACTGTGTTATTTCCTCCAATCATCCCTGCTGTCTGTCCTGAATTAATCCATTTTATCCCTACACTGTGTTATTCCCTCCAATATTCCCTGCTGTCTGTCCTGAATTAATCCATTTTATCCCTACACTGTGTTATTCCCTCCAATATTCCCTGCTGTCTGTCCTGAATTAATCCATTTTATCCCTACACTGTGTTATTCCCTCCAATATTCCCTGCTGTCTGTCCTGAATTAATCCATTTTATCCCTACACTGTGTTATTCCCTCCAATAATCCCTGCTGTCTGTCCTGAATTAATCCATTTTATCCCTGCACTGTGTTATTTCCTCCAGTATTCCCTGCTGTCTGTCCTGAATTAATCCATTTTATCCCTACACTGTGTTATTTCCTCCAATATTCCCTGCTGTCTGTCCTGAATTAATCCATTTTATCCCTACACTGTGTTATTTCCTCCAATATTCCCTGCTGTCTGTCCTGAATTAATCCATTTTATCCCTACACTGTGTTATTTCCTCCAATAATCCCTGCTGTCTGTCCTGAATTAATCCATTTTATCCCCACACTGTGTTATTTCCTCCAATATTCCCTGCTGTCCGTCCTGAATTAATCCATTTTATCCCCACACTGTGTTATTTCCTCCAATATTCCCTGCTGTCCGTCCTGAATTAATCCATTTTATCCCCACACTGTGTTATTTCCTCCAATAATCCCTGCTGTCCGTCCTGAATTCATCCATTTTATCCCTACACTGTGTTATTTCCTCCAATAATCCCTGCTGTCTGTCCTGAATTCATCCATTTTATCCCCACACTGTGTTATTTCCTCCAATAATCCCTGCTGTCTGTCCTGAATTAATCCATTTTATCACTACACTGTGTTATTTCCTCCAATAATCCCTGCTGTCCTGAATTAATCCATTTTATCCCTACACTGTGTTATTTCCTCCAATAATCCCTGCTGTCCTGAATTAATCCATTTTATCCCTACACTGTGTTATTTCCTCCAATAATCCCTGCTGTCCTGAATTAATCCATTTTATCCCTACACTGTGTTATTTCCTCCAATAATCCCTGCTGTCCTGAATTAATCCATTTTATCCCTACACTGTGTTATTTCCTCCAATAATCCCTGCTGTCCTGAATTAATCCATTTTATCCCTACACTGTGTTATTTCCTCCAATAATCCCTGCTGTCTGTCCTAAATTAATCCATTTTATCCCTACACTGTGTTATTTCCTCCAATAATCCCTGCTGTCTGTCCTGAATTAATCCATTTTATCCCTACACTGTGTTATTCCCTCCAATAATCCCTGCTGTCTGTCCTGAATTAATCCATTCTATCCCTACACTGTGTTATTTCCTCCAATAATCCCTGCTGTCTGTCCTGAATTAATCCATTTTATCCCTACACTGTGTTATTTCCTCCAATAATCCCTGCTGTTCTGAATTAATCCATTTTATCCCTACACTGTGTTATTTCCTCCAATAATCCCTGCTGTTCTGAATTAATCCATTTTATCCCTACACTGTGTTATTTCCTCCAATAATCCCTGCTGTCTGTCCTGAATTAATCCATTTTATCCCTACACTGTGTTATTTCCTCCAATAATCCCTGCTGTTCTGAATTAATCCATTTTATCCCTACACTGTGTTATTTCCTCCAATAATCCCTGCTGTCTGTCCTGAATTAAACCATTTTATCCCTACACTGTGTTATTTCCTCCAATAATCCCTGCTGTCTGTCCTGAATTAATCCATTTTATCCCTACACTGTGTTATTTCCTCCAATAATCCCTGCTGTCTGTCCTGAATTAATCCATTTTATCCCTACACTGTTTTCTTTCCTCCAATAATCCCTGCTGTCTGTCCTGAATTAATCCATTTTATCCTACACTGTGTTATTTCCTCCAATAATCCCTGCTGTCTGTCCAGAATTAATCCATTTTATCCTACACTGTGTTATTTCCTCCAATAATCCCTGCTGTCTGTCCAGAATTAATCCATTTTATCCCTACACTGTGTTATTCCCTCCAATATTCCCTGCTGTCTGTCCTGAATTAATCCATTTTATCCTACACTGTGTTATTTCCTCCAATAATCCCTGCTGTCTGTCCTGAATTAATCCATTTTATCCCTACACTGTGTTATTTCCTCCAATATTCCCTGCTGTCTGTCCTGAATTAATCCATTTTATCCCTACACTGTGTTATTTCCTCCAATAATCCCTCCTGTCTGTCCTGAATTAATCCATTTTATCCCTACACTGTGTTATTTCCTCCAATAATCCCTGCTGTCTGTCCTGAATTAATCCATTTTATCCCTACACTGTGTTATTTCCTCCAATATTCCCTGCTGTCTGTCCTGAATTAATCCATTTTATCCCTACACTGTGTTATTTCCTCCAATAATCCCTGCTGTCTGTCCTGAATTAATCCATTTTATCCCTACACTGTGTTATTTCCTCCAATAATCCCTGCTGTCTGTCCTGAATTAATCCATTTTATCCCTACACTGTGTTATTTCCTCCAATATTCCCTGCTGTCTGTCCTGAATTAATCCATTTTATCCCTACACTGTTATTTCCTTCAATAATCCCTGCTGTCTATCCTGAATTAATCCATTTTATCCCCACACTGTGTTATTTCCTCCAATAATCCCTGCTGTCTGTCCTGAATTAATCCATTTTATCCCTACACTGTGTTATTTCCTCCAATATTCCCTGCTGTCTGTCCTGAATTAATCCATTTTTTTCCCTACACTGTGTTATTTCCTCCAATATTCCCTGCTATCTGTCCTGAATTAATCCATTTTATCCCTACACTGTGTTATTTCCTCCAATATTCCCTGCTGTCTGTCCTGAATTAATCCATTTTATCCCTACACTGTGTTATTTCCTCCAATAATCCCTGCTGTCTGTCCTGAATTAATCCATTTTTTCCCCACACTGTGTTATTTCCTCCAATATTCCCTGCTGTCTGTCCTGAATTAATCCATTTTATCCCTACACTGTGTTATTTCCTCCAATAATCCCTGCTGTCTGTCCTGAATTAATCCATTTTTTCCCGACACTGTGTTATTTCCTCCAATATTCCCTGCTGTCTGTCCTGAATTAATCCATTTTATCCCTACACTGTGTTATTTCCTCCAATAATCCCTGCTGTCTGTCCTGAATTAATCAATTTTATCCCTACACTGTGTTATTTCCTCCAATAATCCCTGCTGTCTGTCCTGAATTAATCCATTTTATCCCTACACTGTGTTATTCCCTCCAATAATCCCTGCTGTCTGTCCTGAATTAATACATTTTATCCCTGCACTGTGTTATTTCCTCCAATAATCCCTGCTGTCTGTCCTGAATTAATCCATTTTATCCCTACACTGTGTTATTTCCTCCAATATTCCCTGCTGTCTGTCCTGAATTCATCCATTTTATCCCTACACTGTGTTATTTCCTCCAATATTCCCTGCTGTCTGTCCTGAATTAATCCATTTTATCCCCACACTGTGTTATTTCCTCCAATAATCCCTGCTGTCTGTCCTGAATTAATCCATTTTATCCCCACACTGTGTTATTTCCTCCAATATTCCCTGCTGTCTGTCCTGAATTAATCCATTTTATCCCTACACTGTGTTATTTCCTCCAATAATCCCTGCTGTCTATCCTGAATTAATCCATTTTATCCGCACACTGTGTTATTTCCTCCAATAATCCCTGCTGTCTGTCCTGAATTAATCCATTTTATCCCTACACTGTGTTATTTCCTCCAATATTCCCTGCTGTCTGTCCTGAATTAATCCATTTTTTCCCTACACTGTGTTATTTCCTCCAATATTCCCTGCTGTCTGTCCTGAATTCATCCATTTTATCCCTACACTGTGTTATTTCCTCCAATATTCCCTGCTGTCTGTCCTGAATTAATCCATTTTATCCCTACACTGTGTTATTTCCTCCAATAATCCCTGCTGTCTGTCCTGAATTAATCCATTTTTTCCCCACACTGTGTTATTTCCTCCAATATTCCCTGCTGTCTGTCCTGAATTAATCCATTTTATCCCTACACTGTGTTATTTCCTCCAATAATCCCTGCTGTCTGTCCTGAATTAATCCATTTTTTCCCTACACTGTGTTATTTCCTCCAATATTCCCTGCTGTCTGTCCTGAATTAATCCATTTTATCCCTACACTGTGTTATTTCCTCCAATAATCCCTGCTGTCTGTCCTGAATTAATCAATTTTATCCCTACACTGTGTTATTTCCTCCAATAATCCCTGCTGTCTGTCCTGAATTAATCCATTTTATCCCTACACTGTGTTATTCCCTCCAATAATCCCTGCTGTCTGTCCTGAATTAATACATTTTATCCCTACACTGTGTTATTTCCTCCAATAATCCCTGCTGTCTGTCCTGAATTAATCCATTTTATCCCTGCACTGTGTTATTTCCTCCAATATTCCCTGCTGTCTGTCCTGAATTCATCCATTTTATCCCTACACTGTGTTATTTCCTCCAATATTCCCTGCTGTCTGTCCTGAATTAATCCATTTTATCCCCACACTGTGTTATTTCCTCCAATAATCCCTGCTGTCTGTCCTGAATTAATCCATTTTATCCCCATACTGTGTTATTTCCTCCAATAATCCCTGTGTCTGTCCTGAATTAATCCATTTTTCCCCACACTGTGTTATTTCCTCCAATATTCCCTGCTGTCTGTCCTGAATTAATCCATTTTATCCCTACACTGTGTTATTTCCTCCAATAATCCCTGCTGTCTGTCCTGAATTAATCCATTTTTCCCCACACTGTGTTATTTCCTCCAATATTCCCTGCTGTCTGTCCTGAATTAATCCATTTTTCCCCACACTGTGTTATTTCCTCCAATATTCCCTGCTGTCTGTCCTGAATTAATCCATTTTTTCCCTACACTGTGTTATTTCCTCCAATATTCCCTGCTGTCTGTCCTGAATTAATCCATTTTATCCCTACACTGTGTTATTCCCTCCAATAATCCCTGCTGTCTGTCCTGAATTAATCCATTTTATCCCTACACTGTGTTATTTCCTCCAATAATCCCTGCTGTCTGTCCTGAATTAATCCATTTTATCCCTACACTGTGTTATTCCCTCCAATATTCCCTGCTGTCTGTCCTGAATTAATCCATTTTATCCCTACACTGTGTTATTCCCTCCAATATTCCCTGCTGTCTGTCCTGAATTAATCCATTTTATCCCTACACTGTGTTATTTCCTCCAATATTCCCTGCTGTCTGTCCTGAATTAATCCATTTTATCCCTACACTGTGTTATTCCCTCCAATATTCCCTGCTGTCTGTCCTGAATTAATCCATTTTATCCCTACACTGTGTTATTTCCTCCAATCATCCCTGCTGTCTGTCCTGAATTAATCCATTTTATCCCTACACTGTGTTATTCCCTCCAATATTCCCTGCTGTCTGTCCTGAATTAATCCATTTTATCCCTACACTGTGTTATTCCCTCCAATATTCCCTGCTGTCTGTCCTGAATTAATCCATTTTATCCCTACACTGTGTTATTCCCTCCAATATTCCCTGCTGTCTGTCCTGAATTAATCCATTTTATCCCTACACTGTGTTATTCCCTCCAATAATCCCTGCTGTCTGTCCTGAATTAATCCATTTTATCCCTGCACTGTGTTATTTCCTCCAGTATTCCCTGCTGTCTGTCCTGAATTAATCCATTTTATCCCTACACTGTGTTATTCCCTCCAATAATCCCTGCTGTCTGTCCTGAATTAATCCATTTTATCCCTACACTGTGTTATTCCCTCCAATAATCCCTGCTGTCTGTCCTGAATTAATCCATTTTATCCCTACACTGTGTTATTCCCTCCAATAATCCCTGCTGTCTGTCCTGAATTAATCCATTTTATCCCTACACTGTGTTATTCCCTCCAATAATCCCTGCTGTCTGTCCTGAATTAATCCATTTTATCCCTACACTGTGTTATTCCCTCCAATATTCCCTGCTGTCTGTCCTGAATTAATCCATTTTATCCCGACACTGTGTTATTTCCTCCAATATTCCCTGCTGTCTGTCCTGAATTAATCCATTTTATCCCTACACTGTGTTATTCCCTCCAATATTCCCTGCTGTCTGTCCTGAATTAATCCATTTTATCCCTACACTGTGATATTTCCTCCAATAATCCCTGCTGTCTGTCCTGAATTAATCCATTTTATCCCCACACTGTGTTATTCCCTCCAATATTCCCTGCTGTCTGTCCTGAATTAATCCATTTTATCCCTACACTGTGTTATTTCCTCCAATAATCCCTGCTGTCTGTCCTGAATTAATCCATTTTATCCCTACACTGTGTTATTCCCTCCAATATTCCCTGCTGTCTGTCCTGAATTAATCCATTTTATCCCTACACTGTGTTATTCCCTCCAATATTCCCTGCTGTCTGTCCTGAATTAATCCATTTTATCCCTACACTGTGTTATTCCCTCCAATATTCCCTGCTGTCTGTCCTGAATTAATCCATTTTATCCCTACACTGTGTTATTCCCTCCAATATTCCCTGCTGTCTGTCCTGAATTAATCCATTTTATCCCTACACTGTGTTATTCCCTCCAATATTCCCTGCTGTCTGTCCTGAATTAATCCATTTTATCCCTACACTGTGTTATTCCCTCCAATAATCCCTGCTGTCTGTCCTGAATTAATCCATTTTATCCCTACACTGTGTTATTCCCTCCAATAATCCCTGCTGTCTGTCCTGAATTAATCCATTTTATCCCTACACTGTGTTATTCCCTCCAATATTCCCTGCTGTCTGTCCTGAATTAATCCATTTTATCCCGACACTGTGTTATTTCCTCCAATATTCCCTGCTGTCTGTCCTGAATTAATCCATTTTATCCCTACACTGTGTTATTCCCTCCAATATTCCCTGCTGTCTGTCCTGAATTAATCCATTTTATCCCTACACTGTGTTATTCCCTCCAATAATCCCTGCTGTCTGTCCTGAATTAATCCATTTTATCCCTACACTGTGTTATTCCCTCCAATATTCCCTGCTGTCTGTCCTGAATTAATCCATTTTATCCCGACACTGTGTTATTTCCTCCAATATTCCCTGCTGTCTGTCCTGAATTAATCCATTTTATCCCTACACTGTGTTATTCCCTCCAATATTCCCTGCTGTCTGTCCTGAATTAATCCATTTTATCCCTACACTGTGATATTTCCTCCAATAATCCCTGCTGTCTGTCCTGAATTAATCCATTTTATCCCTACACTGTGTTATTCCCTCCAATATTCCCTGCTGTCTGTCCTGAATTAATCCATTTTATCCCTACACTGTGTTATTCCCTCCAATAATCCCTGCTGTCTGTCCTGAATTAATCCATTTTATCCCTACACTGTGTTATTCCCTCCAATAATCCCTGCTGTCTGTCCTGAATTAATCCATTTTATCCCTACACTGTGTTATTCCCTCCAATAATCCCTGCTGTCTGTCCTGAATTAATCCATTTTATCCCTACACTGTGTTATTCCCTCCAATAATCCCTGCTGTCTGTCCTGAATTAATCCATTTTATCCCTACACTGTGTTATTCCCTCCAATAATCCCTGCTGTCTGTCCTGAATTAATCCATTTTATCCCTACACTGTATTATTCCCTCCAATAATCCCTGCTGTCTGTCCTGAATTAATCCATTTTATCCCTACACTGTGTTATTCCCTCCAATAATCCCTGCTGTCTGTCCTGAATTAATCCATTTTATCCCTACACTGTGTTATTCCCTCCAATATTCCCTGCTGTCTGTCCTGAATTAATCCATTTTATCCCTACACTGTGTTATTCCCTCCAATAATCCCTGCTGTCTGTCCTGAATTAATCCATTTTATCCCTACACTGTGTTATTTCCTCCAATAATCCCTGCTGTCTGTCCTGAATTAATTCATTTTATCCCTACACTGTGTTATTCCCTCCAATAATCCCTGCTGTCTGTCCTGAATTAATCCATTTTATCCCTACACTGTGTTATTCCCTCCAATATTCCCTCCTCTTTGTCCTTTATTAAAGTCCAGTTTTTTCCCTCGAGTTTGACATCAATCAGCTTTAAAATTGATGCAGAGTTTCAGCCAATGAGGGAGATCCGGGCTCAGCCCCGCCCACTCGGTGCCGCAAGTCCCGCCCCTCACCTACTCCGATTGGTTGGAGGACCAACCGCCCGCTCGGTCCTCCAGCCCCTCTCCGCTCTTCCTATTGGTCCGGAGCTCCCGTCAATCACCCGGGCAGTGTGAGCTGAGCATGCGCGGCGGGCGAGGAGTGAGGCCGAGATCGTGTCGGCAACAGGTGAGAGATGGGCGGGGGGAGCGGGTTAATAAACCCCGGGGGAGGGGGCGGGGGCTTCACAAACCCCGAGTGCGGCCCCGGGCCCGAATATCAAACAGTGAACATTCTCCTCTCTCTCTCTACACTCCGGGGGCTCCGGTTTAGATCAGACCCGAAACTCAACACACGGCCCGCGGCCTCCGGGCATGCGCAGTGTCAGCGTCAAACCTCGTGACTCATCGAATCAGGGAGCGTCTGTAAATGAAGAAGAAATGGTGATCAGTCAGGGAGCGTCTGTAAATGAAGGAGAAATGGTGATCAGTCAGGGAGCGTCTGTAAATGAAGTAGAAATGGTGTTCGGTCTGGGAGCGTCTGTAAATGAAGGAGAAATGGTGATCGGTCAGGGAGCGTCTGTAAATGAAGGAGAAACGGTGATCAGTCAGGGAGCGTCTGTGAATGAAGGAGAAATATGATTGGTCAGGGAGCGTCTATAAATGAAGGAGAAATAGTGATCGGTCAGGGAGTGTCTGTAAATGAAGGAGAAATGGTGATCAGTCAGGGAGCGTCTGTAAATGAAGGAGAAATGGTGATCAGTCAGGGAGCGTCTGTAAATGAAGGAGAAATGGTGATCGGTCAGGGAGCGCTATAAATGAAGGAGAAATTGTGTTCGGTCATGGAGCGTCTGTAAAAGAAGGAGAAATGGTAATAAGCTAGGGAGCATCAGTAAATTAAGGGGAAGTGGTAATCGGCCAGGGAGCGTCTGTAAATTAAGGAGAAATCGTGATCAGTTGTGGAGTATCTGTTAATGAAGGAGAAATGGTGGTGAGTCAGGGAGCATCCGTTGATAAAGGACAAATGGTGATCGGTTCGGGAGCTACTCCAACCGCCTTGCAATAAATTCCATCATTCCATTTGCTTTCCTGATTGCTCGCTGTACCTGCAAGTTAACTTTCTGTGTTTCTTGTACGAGGACACCCAAATCCCTCTGAACACCAACATTTAATAGTTTCTCACCATTTAAAAAGTATTCTGTTTTTCTATTCTTCCTACCAAAGTGAATAACCTCACATTTCCCCACATGATACTCTATCTGCCACATTCTCGCCCACTCACTTAACCTGTCCATATCCCTTTGCAGACTCTTTGTGTCCCCCTCACAACTTACTTTCCCACTTAGCTTTGTATTTTCAGCAAACTTGGATACATTACATTCGGTCCCATCATCTTAGTCATTGATATATATTGTAAACAGCTGAGGCCCAAGCACTGATCCTTGCGGCACCCACTGGTTACACTTCTAGGTCATTAATATATCTCAAAAAAGAGTCATGGTCCGAATACCAACCCCTGTGGAACATCACTGTATACTTCCTTCCAGTCTGTAAAACAACGGTTCATCACTGATCTCCACGTTCTGTCTCTCAGCCAATTTTGTATCCATGCTGCCATGGGCTTCAATTTTACCAACAGGTCCATTTGGTGGTACTTTACCAAACGCCTTTTAAATGTCCATGTGCACAACATCGAGTCACTACCCTCATCAACCCTCTCGTTATTTCATTGAAGAACTCAATCAAATTAGTCAGACATGATTTTACTTTTATCAAATCTATATTGACTGTCATTTATTAACCCATGTTCTTCCAAGTGAGAATTAATTTTGTCCCAGATTCTGGTCTCTCGAAGTTTCCCACCACCGACGTTAGGCTGACTGGCCTGTAATTGCCGGGTTTATCCCTCTCCCACATTTATGAACGGGGTGTGACACTTGCAATCCTCCAGTCCTCAGACACCACTCCCACATCCAAGGAGGATTGGAAGATTGTGGTCAGAGCCTCTGCTATCTACACCCTTACTTCCCTCAGTAATCGAGGAGGCATCCCATCTGGACCGAAAGACTTTTTTACTTTGAGCACTGCCAATCTTTTAAGTACCTCCTCTTTATCGATTTTTATCGTCTCCAATATCAGAACGACCTCCTCCTTTCCTGCTAAAATGGCAGAATCCTCTTCTCTTGTGAAGACGGATGTAAAGTAATCATTTAGTGCCTCAGCCATGCCCTCTGCCTCCACAAGAAGATCTCCTTTTTTGTCCCGAATCGACCCCACCCTTCCTCTGACTCCCCTTTTACTATTTGTATGTTTATAAAAGACTTTTGGATTCCCTTTTATGTTTACCACGAATATATTCTCATACTCCCTCTTTGCACCTCTTATTCCCTTTTTTAGATCTCTGTACTTTCTTCGTTCAGCCTGGTTCACGACTGTATTATGAACCTTACATTCCTCATAAGCCTCCTTTTTCTGTTTCATTTTAATCTCTATCTCTTTCGTCATACAGGGAGCTCTAGCTTTGGATGCCCTTCCTTTCTCTCCCGTGGACATCTGTCTACTCTGTACTCGAACCAACTCCTCCTTGAAGGCCTCCCATTGTTCTGCCTGCCAATTTTTGATTCCAATCCACCTGGACAAGATCCCTTTTTAACTCACTGGAATTTGCCCTCCTCCAGTTAAGTATTTTCACATTTGACTGTCCCCTGTCCTTTTCTGTAACTATTCTAAACCTAATGAGATTATGATCACTGCTGCCCCACTGAAACATGCTCCACCTGCCCCACTTCATTCTCCACACCGAGCCCACTGCTGCACTCACACTCTCTCACACTCACTCTCTCACACTCACACTTTCTCACACTCACTCTCACACTCACTCTCACATTCACTCTCACATTCTTCTCTCACCCTTTCACTCACGGTTTAGGCCCACTGAAAGATGATGCGATGGGTTTGGATTTCAGCACAGGGAGGAGGGAGAGTGTGTGGGACGGGGATTTACAGCTTTGAGGAATGAGAGAGGAAGTAATGTTCCATAGAAAGTAAAGTTATCTGATCTGAATTTCTATCCTGTACTTACAGTGATAACTTTTATAAACTCCTTTCACAGGGGAGGATTTGCAGAGGGAAACTCAAATCAAAGATCACGTCAAGATCTGACAGAGTCACTCGATTCATCAGGACCTGAATATCATCGGCCTTTGAATGTGGAAGGAGAAATGTTTGTCTGTTCTATCTGTGGGAGAAGATTTCAAACATCAGTGTGAGTGGGAAAGCACCGAGACACACACACCCGAGTGAGAGTGTTCCAGTGCACTGACTGTGGAAAGAGCTTTAACCAGTTACACAGCCTGAAAAAACATCGCACCATTCACAGCGGGGAGAAACCGTACACGTGTTCTGTGTGTGGACGAGGTTTCAACTGATCGTCCAACCTGGAGAGACACAAGGACACCCGGACCACGGAGAAACCGTGGAAATGTGGGGACTGTGGGAAGGGATTCAATTACCCTTCAGAGCTGGAAACTCATCGACACAATCACACTGGGGAGAGGCCGTTCACCTGCTCCATGTGTGGGAAGGGATTCACTCAGTCATCCATCCTGCTGAGACACCAGCGAGTTCACTCTGATGAGAGACCTTTTAAATGTTCTGACTGTAAGAAGAGGTTTAAAAGGAAAACTATTCTGCTGATACACCAACGCACTCACACGGGGGAGAGGCCGTTCACCTGCACCGTGTGTGGGAAGAGATTCGCTCAGTCATCCAACCTGCTGTCACACCAGCGAGTTCACACTGATGAGAGACCTTTTAAATGTTCTGACTGTAAGAAGAGGTTTAAAAGCAAAATTGAACTGATGAAACACCAACGCACTCACACTGGGGAGAAGCCGTTCACCTGCTCCGTGTGTGGGAAAGGATTCACTCAGTCATCCGCCCTGCTGACACACCAGCGAGTTCACACTGGGGAGAGACCTTTCAAATGTTCTGACTGTGAGAAGAGGTTTAAAAGCAAATTTAATCTGCTGAAACACCAACGCACTCACACTGGGGAGAGACCGTTCTCCTGCTCTGTGTGAAAGAAGAGATTCACTCGGTCATCCCTCCTTCTGTCACACCAGCGAGTTCACACTGAAGAGAGACCTTTAAATGTTCTGACTGTGAGAAAAGATTTAAAATCAGAAATGATCTGCTGAGACATCAACGCACTCACACTGGGGAGAGACTGTTCAGCTGCTCTGTGTGTGGGAAGGGATTCACTAATTCATCCCACCTTCTGAAACATCCACTTGTTCACACTATTGAGTGACCTTTTAACTCAGTGACTGTGAGAAGAGCTTGAGAAGCAGAAATGAACTGCTGACACATCAACTCACCCACATTGTGGAGAGACTGTTCACCTGCTCCGTGTGTGGGAAGGGATTCACTCAGTCATCACACGTGCTGAGACTCCAGCGAGTTCACATATGACTGCAGGGGTTGGATTCTGCAGTTAATCCCATCCAGGACTGAACCATGTTCATTCTGACAGTTGGGGTTTGTTTCTCCTGATGTTAATAACCTCTATAACTGGGCTAGAGTTTAATATTCTGGATATCTGTTCAATAAATCAGCTTTGTTTTAAACACCTTGTTGTAGATTTTGGCCTTTCCCACCTGAGTGTTTAGCATCACCTGACTGGAGCTCAGAAAGGACAATCTGGGGGGAGGATCGTCCGGTGGGAACAGAACTTCAGCCTGGACACAGTCCTTCAGGGCCACACTGAGAGGGGCAAACGGCACTTTGGTCTTTCTCGTCTCTCTTCAATGACAGCAAAGTCACCGTGCGGCGTCCAGTCTAAAAATGACTGTGGTAATTATTCTATGAAGATTTAACCTGTTTGTGTGACTGTCCTGAGTCTACCATTTAAGGCAGGCGTTAACTCATTTAAAATAAACCCATTTAAAACAAATGGGTTAAAGTCTGCATTAAAATAGCAGAGGGAGGAGTTCCCAGGAGCCTGTTAACTGCTGGTACAATTATACAACAGTCATTCGATCTCCAGATAAAGAAGGTCCTGCAGTGTGTTCCAGAATTCCCGGTTTTATTGATGTGTGCGTGTTAGACACCAGGATCACTAAAAATACACGATCCGGACCATCCACAGGGTGGGGGCGATCCCGACAGTTACTCTGGGATCACTCCCACTGCGGAACTCCACCACTGACCCTGCTGAAGGTTGTAGGCTCAGGGAGTGGGGCCTCCAGGAGTGGACTGTGAGATAGCTGACAAAGATATGCTGAGGTACCAGAGGAATCCTTACTAAGGAACCGTCTGGGGTTTTACCTCTCAGTGTGGGTCTCGCGGTGAATGATTCCTGACTCCCCGAACTGTCTTACATTTAACCCAGATCGGATCAGGATGAATTCAGTTTACAGGAGAATTGGGTCAAATATCACCCACAATCGTGGGAGACAAAAGCAGCCATTAGAGAAGCTCAGATCTTTGGAAAAGAAGATGGTGCCCAATTCTGAGAATAATAGCAAATGTCTTTCCAGCTACGTCAGGAGTCAGAAGACCATTAAAGATGCTTTAGGGCCACTGAAAGACAGTTCAGGACAGATTCCCGGGCTATGGCAGAGCTGTTGAATGACTATTTCTCATCAGTCTACACTCCTGTGGATGAGGCTCAGATTCCAGCTGTGGGATGTGCTGTCAACAATAACATCATAAATATTAAAATAGAATGGGATGTCACTTTGGATAAAATATGAACTCTCAAAATGCATTGTGCTCCAGGTCCAGATGATATCCACCCCCGGGTGTTTAAAGAGATGGGACGGGTGCTCTGTGAGCCCCTTGCCTGTATCTTCAACAGCTCAATAGAGTCAGGGATTGTCCCCTGAGATTGGAAGGAAGCTCACGTAGTTCCCATTTTCATTAAAGGGGACAAATCAGAGCCGGGGAATGACAGGCCCATCAGTGTGACCTCGATCAGAGGGAAGATGCTTGAAGGGATCCTAAGAGATGCTGTTTATGATCACGGGGAAAGAGAAGGGGCCATTAGAGATACTCAACACGGCTTCTGGGAAAGAAAATGGTGTCTTACAAACTTGCTTGAGTTTTTTGAAGAAGTTGCTGGGTTAGTGGATGAGGGTAATCCGGTTCACATTGTCTATCTCAGGGATGTCAAACTCATTTCCTATGGTGAACCTGACCCGATATCCTGGCACTTGGCCTGGGCCA